>NC_055997.1:125242859-125526915 GCF_018446385.1 Zingiber officinale
CTTTTTGCTTACATTAGTGAAAATAAATTTGGTTCAAACTTTTTTGCTCACGTTAGTGATTATTAACTTATAACCACAAACAAAATAATGACTTGTTTTATTTTGCTGCTATTTGTATTTTTTTAATTTTTAATGTTAGCGATGTGAAAATATATTTAAAAAACTTAATTGATGCAAATTTGTTTTTGTGAATGTGAATAGGTTCACCATATTTCTTTATTATTTATACATCTTAAATAGAATACTTAATTGATTATTTTTAGTATTTTGGATTAGTTCCACTTTTACCAATTCTCTGAATGACACACTACTGATTTGGGAAAGTAACATTAGTACATTATGAAGATTTCCAATCAATCTGTGAATTCAGGCAAATGACAAATATTCAGCAATTTTTGTGGCAACTCCTTTTCTTAAGAGAGAGAAACACCATGACTAAGTGAGAGCTTTACAAAGACATTGGACTGATTAGTACTCAATAGTCAATAATTAGCAAGATAACACTCTTATCCTTTTTTTTTTTAATTTTTTTATCAAGAATGTTTATGCCATTGCACTTAGCTTTCTTGGGCATCTTTCTTAAGTTAAGAACAATTTCCCAATTCTTTTCAAAATTACCCATATTTGGATTCTAAAATTGATCCTTGAATGGTATTTCCTCATGAAGTTAGATAAAAAAGTGACATGTTGTGTCAACATAATCCTATTATCCTTAAGGGTGTGTTTACTATAGAGAAGGGAAATAGGAAGCAAATAAAGTGACAAAAAGATTCTCCTAACTGCATTTTTTCTAAGTTTCATTTGGCTGTAAAACTGTAGGGAAGGAAAAGGTTGGAAACTAGTTATTATTTGTATTGCTTTTGTTCTATTTGATCTGAAAACTTACTTTCACGCGCAATGGAGCTCAAGTCTAGGCTTAAAAAAATTCAAAAGAAAAAAATTATATTTTCAAATATATTTTTCATATATGCTTTTCCTTTTATTGTCTTTGACAAATAAAGTTTTAAAAAATTTATCTTTTTCTTTGAACAAATATAACAGGTGAATGAAAAATATTTTACAAATTTTTTTTCTTATGAAATTTTTCCATGACCTATTTTTTGTTTCTTTCCTTAGTTGTTTCCTTCCTTTTTAAGTTCCTTTCTAAGGGTATTTTTAATTTTGGATTTGGTAACTTCCTTGGAGAGGACTTGTCCTAATAGTAGGCATACTACCATCATATATCTATAGTTATTGTCTACAACAACAACCAAGCATTATCTCATTAGGCGGGGTCAGTTATATGGATCCTTTTACGCCATTGAGCTCTATCTCCTACTATATCATCATCTGTACTTAAATAAATTTTATGTTGCTTTATTGTTGCTAATCAAATTTTTTTTTGTTTTCCTTTTTCTCGTTTGATATGCTTATTTGTTATAGTTTCACATCGCCTGAAGTATTTATTGGTCATCTAAGTATATGCCCGTATCATCTTAAACGTGTCTCTCTGAGTTTTCCCTCAATAGATGCACTTTCTCTCTAATGCTCTCATTTTTTATTCTGTCTATTCTCGTATGTCCACACATCTATCTTAACATCTCTATCTCTGCAACTCTCATCTTTTGCTCATGTGCTCGAGTCATAGTCCAACATTCAGCTTCATATAACATAACAGATCTAACTACGATTTTGTAGAATTTTCCTTTAAGTTTTAGAGGTACTTTATGGTCATATAAAATACCCAACACTCTCCTTCATTTCAACCATCTAGCTTGTATTCTATATAAGATATCTCTCTCAATCGTTTCATCATTTTACAAAAATGGTCCTAAAGATCCTAAATATCTAAAGCTCTCGGTTCCGACAACTCATCATCTCTTATCTGAACAATTGTCTTATTATGTCTAATATTGCTAAATTTAAATTTTATATATTCTATTTTTATTCTACTAAGCCTAAAACATTTCCCTTCTAGTGTTTCCCGCCAAGATTCTAGTTTAGCATTTACTTCTTCATGAGTTATGTCTAAAATATAATATTTTATATTTCCAAAATTGAAAATTCTTGGATCTCTATGGAAGAAACAAAACCAAATTAAGACTAATGACAAGAATTTGAATTATTTCACTACATTAAAGGATTGTTTACGTTTTATCCAATAGAATACAAGAAACAAACTCATATTTAATGCTCAAAGATTTTATCTAATCCTTATGACCAAATTCTAAATACAATTAAGTAAACTTGTAAAAATTTACCTTTATTATGAACACAATTACCTCAACAATAAATGTGTCTCAAACCTTTAAATGTGAAATTATTCTTATGTTGTAAAATCAGAAAGCAAAATATATCCTAGTTTGTAGAAGAGTAGGGAAGGGTCATTTTCTTAATGTTCATTCGAACATTCTAGCTCTAAAAGTTGAATAGATGATAAGTGAAAATCATTATGAAATGAAAGAAGCATACAATTTACAAGTGACTAAAGCTAAAAATTAAAAAATTTAGTTGCAAGCATTTGTAACTCTGAAATTAAGGTGATTAAATTAATAAAAAAATAGCAAAGAAGAAATATATATTAGCAATCAGGATAGTTATTAATAATTCAATTAATTACAATAAAAAGTTAAGTAAAGCTACAAGTTATACTAAGCAAATTTAATCATGTTATCTTAATAAGTCAATTAAATAAGTAGCAAAACGGTAAATGACACAATTTGATACCAAAACCGTATTGTTGAGGTCAAAGATTAAAACTTCATTACAATTTGAAATTTTAAGCCTTGGTTTGAACTTCGTTTTTTATCTCATGCGTCAAATAATTTTATTTTTATTCTTTTTTGAATTTTTGAATTGTTTAATACCGATTCTGATTTCGTCAATTTGATGCTGCTGATACATAAGTTTTATGATGCTGATTTTGCAAACTATGACTAGGTTTGTTTGTTGGTAGATGAGGATGTGATGAATGTGAAAGCAAGGAGATTAAATGTTAATATGGTTTAAATAAGTATAAAAGGAAAAAATACTAACTCTGAGGAAAGACAAAATAATCTATGAAAAAGAACCCATGCAGTATGGAGGAGTGAGATTTTCATGAAAGAAGGGTTTGTGGTTTACTTTTATTTCTAAACCTACAGGGATTATGACCGACATTTATAGCCTCTATTCCCAACTAATTTAACTAAAAAATGCCTACATAAATAAAGCCTCTAGGCCTAACTAACTTAACAAAAGAAAAATAGTATGAGAGTAGCTATGTCATCCCTACTATATCAAATGCTTTAGAGCCTCATTTTCAGACCGCTCTGATAGCCTGATACAGAAGAAGGGAAAATTGGTCCATCAGACTGTTTGGTTCTTATGACCTGATATGCTCTTCCCTAGGTCATATTAATTGTAGACTTCTAACACGGGACTTGAATTAACAATTTCCTCACTTGGACTCTATGCCCTTGTCAAAGTCTCTGCTCAACAAGTTCAAAATCATCCATAATTCATCACTTGACCCAATGGCAGCACCATGCATACAACATTTTTTTATATTAGATCACTTGGTCAACCCTAGGCACTATTGTTCTCAATTGGCCTGGTGAGATTTTCTCACTGCAATTAGATAGTTTTGTGTCAATGGCCCAAAATACTTGGGTACTTTAGCCAAATAATTTTAGGATAGACTCATTTAGGCATCACCAAGAAAAAAATTCCTTCTATCACCTACAAACTGAGTGTTGATTGACATGATAAGCCAAAGGTTTTTTTCCTTTTCCATTGGGGGAGAATTTTGATGTCAATCAAATGAATGAAAAATATTTTTAACTTATTTACTAAGCAGAGTAAGTAAATATCTGCATTTTGTGAAATATCTTGGTATAGATTGAGTCATCATTGGTGCCTTGTTGCCTAGATGTATGATCTATTTTATTATTTTTTTTATTTTTTTATTTTTTGAAATTTGGAGTTCTCAAATTGCCAACTGCTACTGAAATTATTGATTTGAGTACATTCTACAAGTTTGTTTCATGTTTTGTGCTAGTTATTGATGGCATCAGTATATGATTAACTGATGCATTAAATTGTGTTATCTTTCTTAACATTTCCTCTTGCACTGTTTAGTGCTTTGTTCTTGATTTTTAATTTACTTCATTTCACTACTCGTGATCTTAAAATCTTAATATGTCAGATAGAATTTTGTTTTAAATCCATGTCTAGGCTTGGAGCATTATGGTTTCTTGTACCTGACTGCAATTGCTTGGCAGCTGAAAGAAAAAAAAATCATGTTCATTTATATTGTCACTGGGTAGTATGCTGGTTTAGACATACACTTCTAATGTTGTCTGTTGGTGAGGTCTGTCATAGTATCTCATGATTTTCTTTTCTTATTAGATGCATGATTCACAAATTCTGAATGAAATGTTTTACAGGGTCTTACTTTGTGTTATGAGCTTCCAATTTATCTTTTTTGCTCTGGAAGTTAGATCCCATATTTATTTTCTATTTTTATTTTAAGAATGTTGTGACAGGCAAGGCACCATTCATGATAATGTAGTATAAGTCATGATTAATTTATCCTTTAAAGTATTGCATTTGATTCAAAAGTTTATGCAGTTTATAAGATTAATAAAATGCCAAAATTTCAAGAGTACTGGTTAATAATATCAGTAGTGAATTCAGTCTCTCTTTTTTTCTTGATGCTGCTCCTTCAGAATCCGTTTTTTATATTATGAGTTTGCTTCATCTATTTGGTGGTTTTGTTTTGTCAACCCCCCTATTTTCATGTCTATATCATTGATTGCTCGATTATTTTGTAGGCTGTTGTTTTTACTGATGTGAACTTGGAAAAGTCTGTGGAATATGATGAGTTTTGTCACACTCATAATCCTCCAATTTGCTTTATCAGAACTGAAGTTCGAGGACTCTTTGGCAATATCTTTTGTGATTTTGGCCCAGAATTCACTGTTCTTGATGTTGATGGCGAAGAGCCACATACTGGTATAATTGCATCCATTAGCAATGACAATCCAGCAATTATATCCTGTGTTGATGATGAGCGGCTTGAATTCCAGGATGGAGATCTTGTTGTCTTCTCTGAAATTGAGGGGATGACAGAGTTAAATGATGGAAAACCCCGAAAAATAAAAAATGCAAGGGCATATTCGTTTATTCTTGAGGAAGACACAAGTCAGTTTGGGCTATACAAGAGAGGTGGAATTGTTACACAGGTAAAGGAACCTAAGGTCCTCCATTTCAAACCTCTAAAAGATGCTATTAAAGATCCAGGGGACTTTCTCCTAAGCGACTTCTCCAAATTTGACCGCCCACCTCTTCTACATTTGGCCTTTCAAGCCTTGGATAAGTTTAGGCACGATGCTGGACGTTTTCCTGTCGCTGGATCAGAAGATGATGCACAACAACTTATTGCTTTTGCTGTCAGTATTAATGAAAACCTTGGTGATGCCAAGCTGGAACAGATTGACAAGAAAATTTTGCAGCATCTTGCTAATGGTTCCCGTGCTATTTTGAATCCCATGGCTGCAATGTTTGGAGGTATTGTTGGCCAAGAGATTGTCAAGGCTTGCTCAGGAAAGTTTCATCCACTTTTTCAGGTAAATTTAACATTATTTTGACAGATTTTCCTTCGTAAACCAAATGGTTTTTACCTAACATGCATCTTTGAAAAATTTGGCAGTTCTTTTACTTTGATTCACTTGAATCCCTACCTGTTGAGCCATTGGAGCCAAGTGACATAAAACCAATTAATTGTAGATATGATGCCCAGATTTCTGTATTTGGATCCAGGCTGCAAAAGAAGCTGGAAGAGGCCAACACTTTTGTTGTAGGATCTGGTGCCCTAGGTTGTGAGTTCTTGAAGAACTTAGCATTAATGGGAGTTTGCTGCAGCCCAAAAGGGAAGCTGACAATCACTGATGATGATGTCATTGAAAAAAGTAATCTGAGTCGGCAATTTCTCTTCAGAGACTGGAATATTGGGCAAGCTAAATCAACAGTAGCTGCTGCTGCTTCAATGTTAATAAACCCATCTCTCCATATTGAGGCTCTTCAGAATCGAGCAAGCCCAGAGACTGAAAATGTGTTTGATGATGCATTTTGGGAGAGCTTAAATGTAGTTATTAATGCACTGGACAATGTAACTGCCAGAATGTACATTGATGGTCGGTGCTTGTACTTCCAGAAGCCACTTCTAGAATCTGGAACTCTAGGTGCAAAGTGTAATACACAGATGGTAATTCCTCATTTAACTGAGAATTATGGAGCCTCCAGAGATCCACCTGAAAAACAGGCACCTATGTGCACAGTTCACTCATTTCCTCATAATATTGATCACTGTTTGACATGGGCCCGGTCTGAGTTTGAGGGTTTGCTTGAGAAAACACCCAATGAGGTAAACACCTTCCTTTCTAATCCAGGTGGATATGCTACTGCTATGAGAAACGCAGGTGATGCACAGGCTAGAGATCTTCTTGAACATGTTCTTGAATGTCTTGAGAAGGAAAGATGTGAGACATTTCAGGATTGTGTCAAATGGGCACGGCTGAGGTGAATTTTAATTCTTTTTCTTGATATGGGATAACATAGAAGAATTTCTAATTTTCTTTTTGACATAGAATACTTAGATGCTTATATGTGAAAATCCCAGGTGAATTGTTAATATATTGCATTTTCCATTTTTTTCTACAAATCCAGTTGATTATTATTGTTCTTTGCTTTTATCTTCTCAAGTTTTCTCTTGTATTTATGGTGAAGATACAAGCATTGCGTAGAACTCATTTATTATTTGAAGGGCATCCTAGTGTTTTTCTGACTTTGGAATCTTATTGATAGTCACCTTAGGCATGCTACTCATTTTGCCATTTTACATCTTTCTATTTTGCATAAGTAATCCATATATATTTTTTCCAAATGACTAAAAAATTCAAGGAATCATTAGCATGTGTTGGGTTGTCAACTGAAATCTTTAAGTTGGTCTTCTCACCTTGTAGTTTAACATGTTGGAACATTTGTTGGTACACACATTCAGGTAGATTTAGGAATTTGTCATTCCTCGATTGGCTTAGATATTCTCTTTATATATATATATATATATATATATATTATATAATGGTCAAAGAAAATATTTACACAACCTTGTTTGTTTATCTTCATTACATTTTTCATTTTTGTACTCTTAGGTTTGAAGATTACTTCTCCAACCGTGTGAAGCAATTAACATTCACTTTCCCTGAAGATGCAGCCACCAGCACAGGTGCACCCTTCTGGTCTGCACCTAAACGTTTTCCACGACCCTTGAAATTCTCATCTAGTGACCCTAGCAACCTTCAGTTTATTATGGCTGCTGCTATTCTTAGAGCTGAGACATTTGGAATTCCCATTCCTGAATGGGCTAATAATCCCAAGAAATTAGCTGCTGTTGTTGATGACATAATACTCGCTGATTTCCAGCCCAAAGCAGGGGTTAACATTGTAACAGATGACAAGGCCACTAGCTTGTCTACTGCTTCTGTTGATGATGCAGCTGTGATTGATGACCTTATTGAGAAGCTGGAAGAGTGTGCTAAGAAGTTGCCCCCAGGATTTCGTATGACTCCAATTCAATTTGAGAAGGTTGATCCTCATCCTCTCATTGTCATCTTCAAATTTTTAAGATTTTCGAGATTTGCTCTACCACTGATATTTTCATCATGTGATTAATTTATCCATAACTGCAGCCTTTTCATGTTTGTTTTACTACAGCAAAAACCTAATTGTTGAGTCATGTACTGCTTGATTTTGTCCACTGTTTATTATTCTCTCTTGATTTTAATTGTAAACTAATGTTATATCATACCTCTCCAGTTTTCTGTGATTGTTTCTTTTGTGATACTTATGTTTAGTTCTCTTGATCAATGATCTTATTTAGTTAACTCTTCCTCGGAAATTCATGAATTCCATTGGCATGTTTACCTCTTGTTCTAGTTTGCTGCTTAATTTCCATGACTTTACATAAACATATGTGTCAGGTTGTGTGTTTGCTTTGGTATATTATTTTTTTTACTTGAAATGTACAGGATGATGACACAAACTACCATATGGATGTCATCACTGGGCTCGCAAACATGCGCGCAAGAAATTACAGCATTCCAGAAGTTGATAAGCTGAAGGCCAAATTCATCGCTGGGAGGATCATCCCAGCAATTGCTACATCAACAGCTATGGCCACTGGCCTTGTGTGCTTGGAGCTTTACAAAGTCTTAGCTGGTGGACACAAGTTGGAGGACTATCGGAATACATTTGCCAACCTCGCCCTCCCTCTGTTTTCCATGGCTGAGCCAGTCCCTCCAAAGACCATGAAACACCGAGATATGAGCTGGACAGTTTGGGATCGCTGGACCGTTGAAGGTGACCTCACCCTCAGGGAGCTGCTCCAGTGGCTCAAGGAGAAGGGATTAAGTGCTTACAGCATTTCCTGTGGCACTTCATTACTATACAACAGCATGTTTCCCAAGCACAGGGATAGAATGGATCGGAAGATTGTTGAACTTGTGAAGGAGATCGCTAAGGTCGAAGTGCCTCCATATAGGCGACATGTGGATGTCGTGGTGGCATGTGAAGATGAAGAGGATGGAAGTGACGTAGACATCCCGCTAGTATCCATCTATTTCCGGTAGTTGAGTTCAAGACTTACTAAGCTTGAAACTCTAGCTGTGTTAAATTGTTGATTCCGTCAATTACTTTTTGTTTGGAGTGCATACTTTTTTTATTCTGTAAGTTGATGAATTGATGTTCTGCATAGGACTATTACAATAACCTCAGAATTATGATACATCTTTATATTTCACTCAGTAGGAAGTTCACATTTGACTGGCAGTTGCATGATAGGATTCAGAATGTTGGTGTCAGGTGGTTGTCAATCTATTCTTGCATAGAATTCTGATGAATCTTCATGGCCCTTTAGGGAACCATGTCTTCTATCTTTTATTTCTGAATGCATCAGTATTATTATTTGTTTGGTCTCTATGCGTTTCTAAAGACTATACCATCCGTCGCAACAGTATGCATGATTAGATTAAACCAGGTTGGCTCATGTGTTCACATTCTGGTGGTTGTACACGTGGGCGCACCTCTCACCAGAAGCTTCCAGAAGGTTTTCTCACAGCAGCTTAAGTTTCAATTATTGATAATTGTCTATCTCATAGTCATTCTGTCTCATCCAAATCTACAAGCACAATATCATTCTTAAGGCAGGCAGACACTCTTTTATAGTGACTCAATCAATTATGACAAATCAAAATATTTTGATCCCAGCCAAAGTTGCAATATCCTGGATGCAGTCCAACAAGAGTCACAGACACTTGTCTCCCATTCAACAAAAAGGGAGGCAGACATGAGCTATCCACTTTCTTCTCCACTTACTCACAAAAGTTAAAATACAGCTAAACAGTGTAATAATTAAGATCCATAGAACACCACCCATAGATCTCCTCCTCCATTTCCTCTACTAAAATTTTCAATTCCCCACCAGCCACAAACAATGGTGTCTTTCAAACCATTCTGGATTCAACTTTTTGAATTGTTATTATTTGCATGCATATGAGCATTATGGCTGTAGATACTAAGCCGCTGCATGCCCTCAAAATGGCCCAGACCACACCCTGTGCAAAGTTGAAACCATGAAGGAAAGTGATGGCCAGATACAGAGAGAGAGAGAGAGAGAGAGAGAGAGAGAGAGAGAGCTTTACAAGGAAGCAAAAGGCTATGCAGAATTGGACCAGATATGAATGATTCAATCAGGTTCGATCGATATAAAGGTCTCCAATGATCCAACCAAATCAGGAGCCATCAGGTTCAGAAACAATGGAGTGGTGTGCTGTCAAATCAATAAAAGGCGTCAGCACTTGGTCCCCCATGCAAATTACAAAGCCTCTGAAATGACATCCATGGAGGTTTTCCATTTGGCCTTGGTCAGAGCTTCGTGGTTGTTGAGGTGACAAAAATGGTGGAATCTAGGGTTTGTACTATATGCAGTGGAGCATAGATATTACACAGAGAGGATGATGGCTTAGCATATTCTCATCACATGTTTGAAGAACACTGTCTTGGCCCTATGATGCTTCCCTTGAATCTTAGATTTTGTTTAGAAATATATTAGAAGTTGAAATCAAAGAGCGGCAACAAGATATTGTCACCCTGGTAGTGGTGATGGAAATGAAGAAAATTTTGGCAAATAATGATTAAACCATGCAAGAAAAGGTGAGTGGTATGATACACAAAGGGAAGGGAAGCACCAAGATTATGTCAAGATAGAATCTAGACCTTTTGCAATCCCAAATCTAACTTGTCCTTTTAAAGATCTATTAAAAAGGTTTACTAAATCTTCTTGTTTCAAATTATACACTTTATGTAAATCTAATGTCTACAAATTGAGAAATGATTCTAGTATAAACATGTACACGCCCTAATAAACTCTCTTACAAAAGTAAAATCTATTCTCTACAAGCCTTTTGATCTCTCATAGCTTCCAAATGTATCTCTTATGCTCTAGAATACTCTATCGGTTCATACTTGTCTTATGTTTTCAACAATCATAATGTAGAAGTCGAGTCTTAAAATTTTAAGTCAAGGCTTACTTAGCTCTATTGGCATGGGCTAGCTAGATCAAGTACTATATCGTTGGCCCGATATTGAGTTGAACCCAATAATCATCACCTCGGAGAGACCTTTCACTACATTTCACTCTAAAGTGATCCTCCATGGCGATATCTTCTACACATGCCCACTGATTACACAAATTTACCACGGAAAGGAGAGGAATCCTTTGGATCACTCCACTTGGAGATAATGAATAGATCTGCACTTTTGTAAGTTTAACATCTTGAGAAGTTACTACTCTTTTAATGTAAAATTTTTCATAATAGTTTTGACCTTCTTTGCTCTAACTGAGATGAATTACATCTAATCATAGTGGAGATGAAAGGAATGTTTAGTGAAGACATGTCGACAAAGGTCTCACCTTTCTGTGCTATGCCTTTATGCACGCCAAGTCCAAATGGAATCCCCACAAAGAGAATGTCAAATGGATTCCTTTCTTGCTTTTCAATTCTTCTAAGCATACAAATGCATTAATTTCATGGCGTTGACTTTGAGTGAATGCCATTTGCTTTATTAATCACTAATTTAATTTACCAAAAAGTGCAAGATGAAGACCCTTAAGAATAAGATAATTAATTAATACTGAAGAATAATTAATCCCCTTTGTTAAAGGGGCTGAGCTAATTAATGAGAAGATGGGAGAAAATGAAATGAAAGTGAAAGTGAACAAGTCGAGGGATAAATTTTATTCCATTGTTTGGTTGAATTATAATAAGCTGAGTGATTCTTTTTCAACTTTGATGATCGAATATTTTATACGATGAGTATAATGATATTTTATATCATTAACTATCTAAACAATGAGTAATGGTAAAATTGCTGTCATATAATCTTAAGGTTACGGATTCTAGTCATGAAAAATATCACTAGCAAAATGTATATCTAAACAATATAATTATAAGTGATTATTTTATCGACTCATTTAATCTGTCTTGACATGGAAGGATACCGGCCGGGGATTCATAATTGTGCTCTCACCATGGGGGACCATGTTTGGCCAACAAGAGGGGGCAAGTAGGACTTGGGTAAAGGCAAAAATAGATAGATAGAGTGATGCATGATGAATCGAATCTACTGAAATAATTGTGGAGAAAAATAATATATTATGGGTATTATTGTTGGATCTTTTTAGGATCTTATTTGATAGATGCCATTCAGTGGTCGCAACTTAAAAAGGATTGCTTGGCTGTCACGGATCTTGTTGAAATTGTGATGAAGTTGAAAGATCCTCCTCCCTAAAAAAACCAAGAAAAACAACAAATCATTTTTTACCAATAGATTTTTTTTAGGGCATCTTTAGTGTTAGTTAAAGCTTTACGTATAAGAACATTCTGTTTAAAAGTCTCACTAACCCCCTTTTGGCTAGATGCTCTTGGCTCTTAATACTCTTAATAGACAAATTTAAGACTAAAATCATCATATTATTTTAATTTACATTTCACTTTTTTTAAATAAATAAATAAATAGTTTGCTCCTAAATTTATTGTATCACTTTCATCTTTAATAACTTTTAAAACAATTTGACATTATCTTATTATTTTTATTAATTTATGTTCGGATTTTTTCGGACTAATTTAGTTAAACGGTCTTTCTTCTAATTCATCTATTAGATAAATTTAAAATACAATTTAATGTTGCAACATGCATGCCTACCAGATTTTCCCTTCCTCTCCTAATTTATCAATCCATATCATTTTGCAAAGAGTAAACCTTTTTCAAATTCCTTACTTTCTTCTTGAAAGTAAACACACACAGACACACATATTTACAGTTTCTGTTTTTCATGTTGGTGGATGGTAACTTGGGAATTGAGGCGAGAAGGGTTTCATCATGACAAGTTGGAAAAAAAAAAACAAGAAAAAGAAGGGAGTGTGCTCATGTGTCCCTAACAATGGAAGGAATGCAAAAATAGTTCGAAAAACAACAAGAGGAGGGCACGATGAATTCACTTGTCCGCCCATCTTCTTTTGCCCTTTTGACCTTCTTCTTGCCTTGTACAATTAGTTACTCAATTATCACAAAGGTGTCAATGTCCCGATAGACAAGTAGGCCAGAGGAGCATCAAAAAGCGGTGAGACTTGAGAGCGAGGGACGGAAATAATGCTAGTGGTGGGGTAGGTCCCCGAGTCCATTTCAAGGGCTTTTGTGAGGATGTGAAGGGGCATTTGTGTGGTGGTGGAGAAAGGTCAAGCAAGCTTCTTATTCCCTTTCGCATCGCATCTCTCAACTTTTGGAGTTTTGGAAGAAAATCTATATATAATTGTCGTGTGATATAATCAAAATCAAACTTAGCAAAATTCTAGTTCTGCCCCCAAATATTGAGAAAGTTATGTGCTTGAATTGATTGGGGTTAACCTCAAATGAAAAGCATTAACGCAATCTGTTTCTCATTTCAACCAAGCTTGCCTCCTTTTCACATGCCATTCTTTTACAAAACTTATATTGAACATGCCGACATTGATAAATCCAACCCTTTAATTATTTGATGGTGATTATAAATTAATATCATAATTTTCCTTTATTTATATAATCGGGTACCGACTATAAAATTTTACTTAAAAAAAGGAAATCTTATTACTTATACCTAATAGCTAATAGAATTCTAAGAAGTTAGAAAAATATTTACATATATAAAAATAGTACTCTCTACAATAAATAAGAAATTATATATATATATAAATTTTTATCATTTCTAACATTCATGTCTTTTTAAGTTTATATAAATTAGGGATGAGTATTCGATTAATTCGATATATAAATTAATTAAATTAATCAAAAATCAATTTAATATTAACTAATCAAATCAAATTAAAATTTTATTAAAATTAAATTAATTAAATCAATTATTTCGATTAATACTAAATTAATTAAATTTATTTAGAATAATAAAAAAATTTATATAAAATTAATATTAAATTAATACTAATTAATCCAATACTCACCCCTATCATAAATTACACCATTTTTTTAAAAAAAAATTGTCAAGAAAATTCGTTACCTTAAATTCACCGATGACTAATCCACCAATCGTAAATGGCCACGTTGAATTTAAGTGGAGGGACACGTTGCAAAATACCCAGGTACTCCCCGCATCCCCCGGTGCGGCCCACCACCAGCTCCTCCTCCACCAGCCTCCAAGTGGCCCATCCGCCGCCCCCATCGGCACCCGCCCACTGGTCCAACTCTACAGTTACGCAAAAAGAAAACGGCAACAGCCATGGATACGTCAATCGATGGATGCAGATTCCTTGCTTCCTTCCCTACTGTGCCATCAGCCATGGCTGTAGAGAGAGAGGACGCGTGGGTCCGTCTGCATTTGTGCTCCTCCGCCCACCGAAAATCTCTCCCTTTCTCCCTTTCGGCATCTGCCTCTGCCATAAGTAAATTGCAGAGCCCGCAGCGGCAGTACCATGCCAAATGTTTGACATAATGCCTTACAGATCCTATATTTCTTAACTGCTCCCTCTCTCTTCTCCTCGCCTTCTTCCTCCAGTCTCCCGTCTTTTGCTTGCTTGCTTGATTTCCGTTGGAATTTGAGCTGCTTGTTTATTGTTGTACGGTTTGAGTCTGCAGAATTTAATATTGGCAAAAAGGCGGTTTTTTTTTTATTCAGGCTTCGGTGGTTGACTAGTATATGGTCCTTGGCAGCGGCCGAGATGCCGACGCCGGTTAGCAACGCGCGGGCGTGCCTAGCGGCGGAGACCGCCGCCGCGCTGGACGATGCTGTGGGAGTCGCCCGCCGCCGCGCGCACATCCAGACTACCTCCCTCCATGTCGTTTATGCGCTTATCATCTCTACTTCTTCTTCTTCTGGAGGAAGAGGAGGGGGCGGAGGCGGCTCTTCTGCTCCGTGTTCGATTCTCCGCGACGCGCTGTCGCGCGCGCGGAGTTCGGCGTACTCGGCCAGGTTGCAGTTCAAGGCGCTGGAGCTCTGCTTCGGGGTGGCGCTCGACCGGCTGCCGTCGTCGAATCGGCAGGCGGCGGAGGGGAGTGATGATCCCCCGGTGTCTAACTCGCTGATGGCAGCGGTCAAGCGGTCGCAGGCGAACCAGCGGCGGAACCCGGATACGTTCCACCTGTACCAGCAGCAGCAGCAGACCGCTGCAGCTGCTGGGGGCGCCACGTCCTTCTCCGGGGTGAAGGTGGAGCTGCAGCAGCTGGTACTCGCGATCTTGGACGATCCCGTTGTCAGCAGGGTGTTCGGCGACGCTGGCTTCCGCAGCATGGACATCAAGCTCGCCATCCTCCGCCCTCCGCCGCCCATCCTCCACTTCCCTCGCGCCCCCAGATGCCCTCCGCTGTTCTTATGTAATTTTTCCTCCGGAGATGGATTCGAGACGGCGCTCACCTCCAAAGAACTCTTTTTCCCCTTCTCCACAGCGCCGATTGGGGATCTTTGCTCAGACGGTGGCGAAGAGAACTGCCGAAGGATAGGGGAAATCCTTGCCCGCAAGAAAAGCGGTCAGAACCCGATGTTGGTCGGAGTGGGCGCCGGCGAGGCAGCCCGAGAGTTTGCCCGGGCTGTCGAGCAAAAGAATTTGGCAGTTCTGCCGCTGGAGCTCCGTGGAATAGAGTTCATTAGCATTGAAAAAGAGGTGGCCGAACTTGGAAGCCTGGAAATTTCCACTCTGATGGAGGAACTGGAAAAGAAAACAGAATCTTCAGGAGTGGTCCTCAATATTGGAGATTTGAATAGAATGGTGGAAGGAAGTGTTAAATGCGATGAGCAGGAAAGCTGTTTGGTCTCTGAGCTTACAAGACTGCTGGAGGTCTACCATGGAAGATTATGGTTGATGGGATGGTCAACCACATATGAAACTTACATGAAGTTCTTGTCCAAGCATCCGATGCTTGATAAAGATTGGGATTTGCAGTTGTTGCCAATCACTTCGTTGAGCACTTCGTTGGGTGGATGCATGCCCAGATCTCCAAGGTGGGTGTATCAATAACTTCCCCAACTCTATGCTTCAGTTAACTGCTCTTTTTAGATAGTTATGGTGCTAAATCTATTCTATATATTTCAGCTGACTCTTCTTTTCAGTTTGAAACTAAACCTACATCGTCAACAACTCTTCTTCTTCTTCTTCTTGATTAGCTGTGTTAGCATCATTGACAATAGGTTCTTGAATCTTGATTACCTTGGAAGTTTTTGAGTAAGTGGATAGCAAGACAAAGAACAAAAATTTCCATGACATACAAATTTCATGATGTAAAATTAACTGTCTTCGGTATCTTCTTCATAAACTTATATTTACTAGTAATATAGAAACACAGAAAGGAATCATGGATGCATAGCGAAGTTAAGATACTCCAGGGAAAAAACCTTTGAACTCATAAGTATTGCCACTTTCCTCTTGTTGTTATATTTGCAATTAATTTGCTTTGGTTGATAGATATCTGAAGCTAGAAAACAGGTTGCGGTATCTTTAGGGAGGAAAAGTAAAGAAACTCGTGTCTAAAAAAATTTCTAGTATGGAGTTTAAAGGAGCAACACTTGCAACTTTATTCTTATTTGTTAGCGCTTGGTGGTAGAAATATATAAATTTTTGTCGTACTGTCAGGATCTTACAGGTCCTATATGTATAATTTGAGATACAGCTGCATAGAGACACTTAACTGGGATTACTATCTTTAACATGTTTTTGACTTATTTTGGTTAAATTATAATTTTTCAGGGTAGTTCTTTCTGTTACTACCAAATTTTAGGTTGTACTCAAAGTGACTTCTAGCATCTCTATATACTGACAATTAAATTTGCAAATTCAGTAGATTGTCACGTTCTGTTAAATTATTTTTTGTATTTGCTGATCTCATCTTCTGAAGAATATCCTAAAGAAAGACAGTCATTTGCAGTTGTAGGCTTCTACGTCTGTCTTCTTAATGGGTATTTACATACTACCTCGGTACAAGTTATACTAACCCTGTTATCCATGATCGTCAATTCCACTAGATCATGTCACTATGCTACTTTTTTTGCGTCTACTTTTCATAGTTATGCCAGTTTGCATCGAATGGCGGTATTGGCTATGCTCCAAGTGAGTATGTGTATGTGATACTAAAACATTTCCTTTCTACAATTTCACTAGCGCCATATTTTTGTTCATTTGTATGATATTAATTTAATGTTATTTTGTTAGATTTTGGCCTATAGAAGACATAGGTCATCAGTAGTGCCTTTTAATCGAATGTGCATGCTTTAATTTCTAATAACCTAAGTATTGGAATCTCAATCATGTTACAGCTTGATGGAGTCATTTGTTCCATTTGGCGGCTTTTTCCCCACAGCATGTGAGTCGAAAAGCCTGTTTAGCAGTGTGTATCAATCAATGTTTTGCTATGAGAATTGTAATGACAAATACAAGCAAGAAGCTGCTGTAAATATTAAGGATCATTCAGCTTCATTTGGTGGTCAGGAAAATGCAAACATGCCTTTTTGGCTACGTAAAGCTAATATGGTTAGCTTGCAAGACGAACACGACGGAGCAAAGGTGTGTCTTTTAGTAATTATATATATTTTCTCTTATAGCAGCGGATCTAAATAATTTCCTTGAATTACCTATTAAAATGATTCACAAGTTTTGTAATTGAAGCATCATTAGATTCCAGTTTACCGGTTTAAAGTGTGGTGGCAAATGCATCTTAATTAAATTTCATATCTGGAAAGAAGTAATGAATTTCCTTCAATGCAGGATAAGACACTTTCGGGGGTTAAATCTCTTGATCTCCAGAGAACCAATAAAGAAGATTGTAGTGTTCTTTGTTCTGCCACTATTCCTAATAACAAGAAGGCCTGCACTCAAAATACAGAAATTCATGATGATGCTGAAACTGAAAGAGGGATTGATTCATATCCTATTTCTGCATGTACACAAAATACCTCCATGAGAAGTAAGAGTATGTCGTTGCTGGGAAATAAGGACTTGTCTAGATTACAGATTAGATTTTCAGAGACTGAACAATTCCAGAGAGAGAATTTCCTATCTCACCAAGTTGATGATCATGCTTCACCTTCCTCTGTAACATCAATTATGACAGACTTGGTATTGGGGACTCCTCACGAGCCTATTTACAACAAGGAAAGTTCTGATTTGCAACTGCAAAAAGATCATTCCAAAGAGTTCTCTGCTTCTTGGCCACCGAAGAAACTTCATATGGTCAAAGGAAACGACCCAGGTTTACGAACGCAAGAAGTTCATGTTGAAGAGTTCTCCAGTTCTTTGCCAACAATGACGGTTGATATAGTCCGAGGAAATGGCCCAGATCTTCCTCTTGAATCCTTTTCTTGCTCTGACCATCAAGAACCCAAATCAAAAAGTAGTCCACTTATTGTAACTCCATCATTCTCACATATCTCAAGTGGTTGTACTTCTATGGATGATAAACCTTCATCCGCCTCGCCTGCTACAGGACAGACAATCGATATTGGTAATTATAAATCATTTTGTACTAGGCTCATGAATAAACTTGGCCGACAAGAAGAAGCAATTAGTGCTGTTAGTCAAGCTATAATTGATTGTAAAACTGGTCAAAGACGCCGTGGAGGAATCCTGAGAGGGGATATTTGGCTCATTTTTGGCGGTCCTGATAAGATTGGAAAGAGGATAATGGCACTGGCTCTTGCAGAAATGATTTATGGAAGCAAAGAAAATTTTGTGTGCATTGACCTAAGTTGCCAGGATATTTTTCCTTGTCCCAAAACCATTTGTGCCCGACAGAATGTCCATGGCAATGGAGTCCATTTCAGAGGGAAAATGAGCGTAGACCATATTGCTCAAGAGTTAAGTCGCAAACCACTGTCTGTTATATTCCTTGAGAATGTAGAGAGAGCTGATTTGCTTGTTCAGAACAGCTTGTGCCAAGCTATCGATACTGGCAAATTTCCTGATTCACATGGCAGGCAATTTAGTGTAAATAATTCCATATTTGTCTTGGCTGCTTCATCAACGCAAGGTCAGACTTTCTTTGAGAGGAAAGACTACCCTATTTTTTCTGAGGAGACTATTTTGGATGCTCGGTGTTGGCAAATGAAGATCATCTTGCAATCTGCTCCAGAGTCTATTTGCATCCCAAAATCTAATGTCTCATTGTCGATTACTCCAAAGACCAGGAATGATCGACTATATGTATATTCACCCTCCATTTTCTTGAGCAAGCGCAAGCTCAAGGTGTCCGATGGCTGTGAAAATGGAACTTTGCAATCTGCTAAAAGGGCACACAAAACTGCAAAGATGTTCTTAGACTTGAATGTTCCAGTAGAAGAGCTTGAAGCTCTAGATAGCAATTCCGCCGGTCAGGAAGAGCTCCCTGACGTTGAAATTTCAAAAGCATGGATGGAAGACTTATTTAATAGAGTCGATCGGGTGGTGGATTTCAAGCCTTTTGATTTTGATGCCCTTGCTGAAATCATGTTGCAGAACGTGAGCAAGACCTTCCACAGTACTGTAGGCCCAGATTGCTTGTTGGAGATAGATCCCAAAGTTATGAATGAGTTACTCGCAGCAGCATGGCTATTAGAAACCAGAGGAGCTTTGGATTATTGGTTCGATAAGGTCCTCGGCAAGAGTTTCACCGAGGCAAGGTGCACATACAAGCTCTCAAATAACAGCATTCTAAGACTTGCTTGTGACGATGTGCTTGCAGAGAAGAATGCACCTGGAGTTCTCCTCCCTTCAACAGTTATCGTAGATTAACAATTGATAGATGGCATTAAATGTATAATGTAGCATTAGTAATATGTGAAATAATTGTAATGTCATTTGTCCCTTGGGCTTTCTGAGATGTTGTCCCTTTAGCTTGCAGTGTAAATTGCTCAGTTTGCAGTTGAAGAAAGTTGTAGTTTAGCCTCTGATAAACTCATCAGCCTTCAGTATCAGTTGGTCTGATGAGAAGGGGAGCAAGTTGTTGCTGCTGTCTTTCTCATCAGAATGTTTGTAACTAAATAACATTTTATCAAACAATGGCATGCATCTGCAGCTTCAATCCAGGGCTGTATATTTTGCTTCCAAGATATCCTACTTGATATGTTGTTACAAATAGTATTAAATGATTTTAATTATATTAAAGTAATTTTAACTAAATTGATAAATATTTTTATATAAAAACCTTTTTTATACAATTTTTTTATTATTTTTTTACTTTTATCAAGTTGTAGAAACTTTTCTATAGAATAATTTTAAAGATATTATTAAATAAAAATATTAGGATATTGTTTTGATTTATTTTTTAAAATGTGCTTTTTTGACAGGAACTATAATTAAGGGCGCCTCGATTATTTATTTTTAAAAAGACAAAGTTTAGGAAATCATAACCTTTGAAAAAACTGTCGTCAACTTAGCGAAGTTTTTAATTACCCAATCTATTATAATCCAATCATAACTAAGGCGAACAAGATCAAGACGACATGAGGACTCACTTCATTAGGCTCATCGACTAACAATCCAGTCTTATACTCACCGGTAGTAGCCACATCCACGACAGCGCAGAGTACGGAGACATCGCAGTCTCCCTCTCTCTCTTGCTGCTTCTTCGCGTCGGGCGAGATCTGAAGTGCTCACGCTCTATTTACTGCTCCAGTCGACACTCCGCTTCGTGCCCTCGGAGAGGTAGTTGGAGAGGCGGCTTGAGGAACCGTGACGTGGCGATGGAGCGGAAGGGAGCGGGAAGCCCGTACGGCCGGCAGCGAAGCGGTGGTTCGAACAGCACCGCCTCGTCCTCCCCGGGAGTGTCACCTGCGCACCACCGCTCGGCATCGGCCTCGGGCCTCACCGGGGCTAGAAGAGCGCAGAACGTCGCGGCGAGGGCCGCCGCCGCGCGCCTTGCGCAGGTCATGGCCTCGCAGAGCGCCGCCGCGGAGGAGGAGGAGGAGCTGGATGACGAGATCCCGTCCTCCGTCGGAGTGGGGTTCCGGTATGGCGCCCCGCGTCCTTCGGCCGGAAGTAATGGGAGCGCCTCCGTCGGTGGGGCTTCCCTAATGACGAGAGCAAATAGATCTCCTTCGCCTGCGGTAATTACGAGAATGCTGAGTGAGCTTTTTGATTCACTAAAATGGACCTAGCTTATAGGGAAAATAAATTGCTTCGGGCCTTCCATCTGATCATTCCAACTATTTAGACTCAGTTGACCTACATTCTATAGAAGAAGGAAACATGTTATCACGATTGTCTCCAATAATATTCTTTTCTCTTGTATGCCGCCACTGAACTTACCACTGAACTTAATAAACAAATGCAACTTTTCTTCAATGGGGCAACTGCATTTCTTCTAATGTATGTAATGCATTATTTACAAGTATTGGTAAATCTAATTTTCTATTATCTCTGTCAGTCCATCCAAACTCACGATTTAATAATTGAAACAAGGAAATCTGTTCTGCAATATTTTTTTTCTTAATGGGAAATTGTTTAGAGTTTTCATCTGATTTCCATTGTTTAGTAGCCTATTCAAAATCTGGGGCTTCTTCTTTTAGCACATATTTTTCCACTGTGTAAGTTAAAATAGTTTGATTCTTTTTTGCTCAAGTATTGTTTAATAGTTTCTACTGAGTTCACAATTAATCTAGTATTAGTGATGATGTTTAAAACTTTAAATTTAACTACACTGAAAATTTCTTGAGGAGTGCTAGCTAATTCAAATTTGTTTTGTTTTGAATAGTTAGGTCGGAACATCGTAGAGAATACTCCTTCGGTTCGTTCTTCTTCAGCTGGAAGACCATCTATTTCTGTTCGTCCTATTCCCATGGTGCCTCCTATCCGAACAACCTTAATGACCCCATCACCTATTCCGCCAATTGAACCTCCTGTTGACAGGAGGAGAGAAAAAAGGTGCCTACATTACTTGATTTATGGTGCATATGCTATTGTTTGTCATTCCATAAATCCTTGCACCATGTTTCTGTGCACTAGAAAATTCAACTTGTGAAGATTTGATGGTAATTCTCTTTTATGTAATTTGTTGGTTAGTGTGGCTGGTTGGAGATCCTATGTTATTCTCTATGATAGACTAGACAATGTAATTGTTTTTTTCTAAATCAAACTGTCTTTTGGGTTTGATATGCAACCTATTACAAAAGGAGATGGAAAGAGAGGAGAGTAAATCAGGGGAGAAGGATGGAATCCCTCCCTCCCCCCACCCATTTAAAAAAGTATAATATTATACACTATAAGGAAGGTAATGAAAATACAGGGGCATATTTCTTTTCCTTTTTAAACGATTTTCTGAAAGAAAAGAAAACAAATGCTTATGTGCAAGTAACTTATAACGACCTGTGTGGTCTAGTGACTTTCTGTGTTCTTTCGAGAATTTTTTTGATATCTTGCATATGTCAAACACTCAAATTGTCTCTAAGTCTATGTTGTCTCAAGTCTAGGTGCCTAAGTTGCATCATGTTCTAAATTATGCAAAATATGCCTGAAATATGCTGCAGATTGCCGTCAGATATGAAACATCTTAACTCAGGAGAAACAGGAATTCAACGACAAACTTCTGTACTACAGGATGAGGTATCAACCAATACACACTGTTTGTGAACCATAATGTTTTTCCTTGACATAATCAATCATCAAGGATTGTGATGGTAAATTCTTATAGTGAAAAGCAAAGCATTTTAGAAGCATCATTGAGGCTGACTTTACTTATTCTGCAGCTAGATATGCTACAAGAAGAAAATGAAAATATTGTTGAGAAGGTATGCTTATTTTATATCTGCAGAAAAAGCCTGAAATTTCTTTTGTGGCATTAAATTATCGATTCTTTTCATCTAGTTACGACTTTCTGAAGAAAGACGTGAAAATGCTGAGGCCCGGGCAAAGGAGCTTGAGAAACAGGATAGTTTGATTTTTTTTTTTAATTACATTTTTTCTTTCCTTTTGACAAACTAAATATTAAGTTGCATTTACTCCTCAGAAATGCTTTGATTTCTAACTTTTCTTTGGTTTCCTGTTCTTAGATTCTTTGGACATGCAAGAATTGAGCCTTTTTGTTTTAAATCCATCTACCTATATGCTCCAAGCATTATGATAATTAGGAATTAAAATAGTAACCTATGCTGGGGAACCAATAATGGTTTTGTAATTATTGTCGACAACTTAGTATATAGTTAGACATTTTGAGTACATGTTGGCATCTGAAGGATATTTTACCCTGTTTTCTATGATTTCTATATAACCTTGTAGTTGTTAGTGGTTATATTAGGTTGATGGAAGACACTTTAAGATCACTGCAGTTAAGAAAGAGTTTAAACTTTAAAGTATAAACTGTTTAAAAAAAATAGTAGATAAAAATGCTCTTGAGAAGAACATAAAGGAAAGACCAGAATGAGCCATGCTCCATTTAAGAATTATCTAAACACAGAAAATTCTTTATAACTTAACTATAATAACAAGTTTTTCCTTTGTCTGTGTCTGTATTTATAAGTAAAAGCAATATTAAGTTCCCACAAAGTACAGAAATTTTTGTTGAATGAATAGTATTGCATAACCACCTTGCAAACCACTTTCCTAACATGAGTTCATAACAGGTTCATGCAAATGAAAACAGCAAAAGATATTCTTAATTCATATTTAACTCAATTAAAACATTCATGTGGTTTACAAGTAAATCAAAAGTTTTAGATTTTCTAAGTTTTTTGTTTTTTATTTTAGTTTGAAAGTTATACATTTTATTTGAACTAGTAAAATAAAGTACGAAAATTTACATTAACAGGATATATCTTAGGAATTAGTTATTTGTTTACTGAGTAATTAAGGGATATACTGTTTATTGGTTAATGTTTTAGATAATAAGTCAATATTAGGGCCTATAAAAGAGACACCAACCCTTCTGTTGTTACTTTATCTCCCAATTTAATAAAATTCAAGTCCTCTTTGTTTCTCTGTGTGAAATCATGTATTTCTCTGTGAGATTATTTATTCCGACTCTACAACAATCTATCTTACTACAAAGTACTTCTTTTGAGCAATGGTGACTTGTTCTGCTACAAGTTAGGCCGATCTCTTCAATTTTAATTTTTCCTTGATAATTAAGCCGTTTTTATGAAGGTGACCAATGGGTAATTCCATTATGATGTGAAAAATGCACATCTTTCGTTTGATTAAAAAATTCATATTGTCAAGGGGTACTGGGAAGCAAATCAATATATTCACATAATATTCCAAGTAATGAAAACCATTATTGAACCTGAACTTAACTTGATGGTCACTATGAAATTTGTTTAATGGTTAAAAAAACACATTTAGTGAGCCCCTTATTGCCAATCTTATTGAATTTATAATGTCATTCATTGAGTTGGTATTTTTGTTTATCTTGTTTTTATTTTTATTTTATATTTTATAGATTTTTTTAGAAGATAATGAATTAGTAACTTAGAGCATTTAGTGCAAAAACCAAAAAAAGCTCAACCAGCATACCTAGACTTAACTGCAGTTTTATAATTGCTAGGTCATTTATCTGATCAACATACACGGAGTTAGTCTAGGATGCTAGGAAACTAAATTCCATTTTTTTTCTTTTTGCTCATAGTATCACAGAATATTCTACTCTGGGGTCTCTCTTTAATGGGAAAAGGACATTCATGCTTTTACCTGTTGTTGGCATTCTCTTATTGCTTAGCATCATGATCTCTCCGGCAATAGATGCATGCCCTAATCATATGTCATGATTCTAATTTGTTATGCAAAGAATTTAGTCTGTTATCTTGTGCTACCTCATTTATTGCACTACCTCAGCATTTAGTGATTGACTGGTTCCAACTTTCAAGATTTGAATCGTTGTTGAATACTAAGTCAATAATATTCATATGTAATCATAGTATCAAACTCCAAAATCTGAAAATGAGAATTTCCTTTTTCATCTTGTCCATGCAGGTTGCTGCCCTTGGAGAAGGTGTATCTTTGGAAGCCCGGTTGTTGAGCAGGTAATAATAAACTTCTTAGCAAGATATCCAAGTCTCTATGCCGAGACTATGATTTTTCAGCTGATTTATGTGCAGGAAGGAAGCAGCACTTCGACAAAGAGAGGTAACATATTGCCTTGTCTTCACTGATTATTGGATCAGAACTTTATATGATCTAAACTTCATATACTCTTATATTTGTGAGATCTAATTGAAGGTTATTTAAATAGTCAACATTGCTGACATTAAGCTTAGTTCATGGACAGATCACAGATGTAACTCTAATTAGCATATTGATATATGATTCTCAACTCAAAAGGTTCACCTTTGCTAAAGAGCACAGTGATGAAAATGCTGAGCAAAATCATAAATTTTTATGTTTGTATCCTTGGTTCTCCAAAAGTCGAGCATCTGATAGTGGCTGCAGTTGGTTGCTTGTATACATGCTTAAGAAAATGAAGGAAAAGGTCAAGATTTACTAGAGAACAACCAAGACTACTTTGCCTTGACATAGGATGAAATTCTGACATGATATAAACCATCAAAACTTATTAAACTTCATGTGGATTACTCAACATAGCTCACACTATAATCCTGTTAATATATGCCACTTTGAAATATCTATTTCATCTCAGGCTGCTCTTGAAAATGTCAGACGAACTAGGGATGGGAAGGATGAAGAAATAACAACACTCCAGAAAGAAGTAGAGGTGTTATTCATTATACACTTTTAGTAGATATATAGCTACTGAATGATTTTACTAAT
Source organism: Zingiber officinale (assembly GCF_018446385.1). Taxonomy (NCBI): domain Eukaryota; kingdom Viridiplantae; phylum Streptophyta; class Magnoliopsida; order Zingiberales; family Zingiberaceae; genus Zingiber; species Zingiber officinale. Next base: position 125,268,143 of record NC_055997.1, read on the forward strand.
TCTCTGTTTTTTTTTTTTTGCTTATGTGTTGAGAGCAGTCTGCTAAGGAAGAACTTGCAGTGGCAATAGAGCAGCTCAGGCAAGTCGAATCAGAAGCAAAGTCTCTTCAGCTAATGACACAGAGGATGATCTTATCTGAGGAGGAGATGGTGAACACTCTTGGCTAAATTGTGGCAACTTTTTTCATTATACCTACAAGACTCGTTTCTTTGAGTTCATCTATGGCTCGTTTGTAAAAATAGTTTGTGACAACATTCTTTTTCCATATTTGCAGGAAGAGGTTGTCTTGAAGAGGTGTTGGCTTGCTCGCTATTGGGGTTTGGCAGTTCAGTATGGTAATTGGGTTTCTGTAATTTTTTATTATAAATGTTTGAGAATATATACTATGCCATACATTGGTTCAGTTGCACATTTGATATTTGTCTATTAGTTATGATATCATAGCACTCTACATGTGGGTGCAACTAGTCTTTTCTATTTAAAAAGCATGTTCTAATACTTTTAATTTTGGCACTTGATTAGGTTTAGAATTTATTGTCTCTGATTTCCTGGTTAGGCTTAGGGACACGACCTCCCCTCTCCTCTTTTACTCCTCTAATCATCCCTTCCTCTTGTCCTTTATGTTTATTTTTCAAGTTGCACGTGCTCTTGTTGAAATAGATGAGATTGACTGCCTGTTTGTGTCTCATTGTACAAAGAAATACTAAGGAAATTAAATTAATCTCCATATGTTCAAGGATATTAAATTAGTAGTTAACAAATTCTCACCCCCATCAAATTTGCATTGGCTGTTTGTCTCTCATTGTACCAAGAAATACTGCTTGATTCATTGAACTTATCGTTTACCTGGTGATTTCTAGGAATCTATCCAGAGGTTGCTGTTACAAAACATGAGCATTGGTCTTCATTAGCGCCACTTCCTCTTGAAGTTGTCATTTCTGCTGGTCAAAAGACCAAGGAAAAATCACATAACCGAGGCAAGATTATTGCTAACAAGATCCTCTGACCATGCGATTAGTCTTCTTGCATGAGCACTATTTGTTATTTATTATTTCTCAGATTTAAATATTGAATAGGGAACCATGAATCTGAAAGAAGAAATAACCTTGTACATGAGGTAAGTGATATTACTGGAGAAGGCAACATAGAGAGCATGCTTTCAGTTGAGAAGGGTCTTCGGGAATTAATATCTTTAAAGGTACTTTATTATCTTTCCTGCTAAATATGTTTCCTTGCCGGCCTTTGTTTTCTTCTAAGTTCGTAGATGTTCATTCTGATTACTTCAAATAGATCTTATTCTTTCTTCTTGTAACCTTTATTTTTGAGTTGTTTGTAGTATATAATGATATATGCAATTACTAATTTCAAGGTGGAGGATGCAGTCATCCTTGCATTATCTCAGCATCGACGACCAAATTTTCTTCGTCAATTTTCTTCAGGTACTTAAACTAAAGAAAGTTCAATTATTTTCTTAACTGATATGACACCCCAGTTTAATTCCCACATTGTGACTTGTTAACTAATAGAAAAGGTTCTAAACTTAGATGATACTGTTAATTAGGGGTGAATCATTATGGGTCAATGGCTGAACATAGCAAGTTAATTAGTCAGTTATGTCATCGAAGCAGGTCATTTCATTTGATAGCAGACCTAATCATAGCCATAGTGAGGTGTTGGAAAGGTTTACCTATATGATGGTGTATCTACCATTGAAAATCACATGCCACTGCTTGGGAATATTCTGGGTTATTGGGTTATGAGTTGGACTTTGGGCGTTGATGAGATGCAACCGTCAAGTCAAGCTTGAGAGATTGTAACATCTCAGGTTAGTCCCATATGGTGAGTTGTGGCTAATTGAAAAGCTTCACAAGCTTATATGGATGAGCAACTGTTAACTTGGGATTAAGCATTTTAGTCTGACAAAGAAGTTAATGGGAAAGTTCTCTCGTGTAAATCGACCATTTCAACTATGATTTTACAAAGTTGCCATTATATTTTGTTGTTCTATTTGATCAACTTATTCTCAATTTTTGTTAATCATGAACATTTGTTTATCTACTTATCCACTATATATGCCTATGTCCACAGTGTCTTATGCAAAACATTATTTATATCCGACACAGATTGCATTATAAGTTTATTTTATTATATTTTTAAAAAGCCAATCCAAATTCTGAGTAGAAGCTAATTTATTTCATTGCCTTTTTGTTTCTTCAGATTTTAAAGCTCCTGGAGATCCAAAATTTATCGAGTCATTTGGTAATGTCAATTTCTTAGATGCTACTTTATGAAACCATTTTGTTTATTTCTATTACAAGTTCTATTTTGTAATGTTATTTAGAGTTACTTTGCATTCTTATGCTTATAGCTTTTATGCTATCGCAGAACTATGCCAAGAAGAGATAGAAGATGTTACATTCAAGCAGGTGATTTCCAGTTTGTTAGATGGAGCATTATGTTTGATGCATTGCTTTTCCTTATTGGCATACATTGTTTCCCATTGTGTTTAGGGTTTAGGGTTTAAGGTCAATGGTTGATCCTTTCATTGTTGACTAGTTGCTTTTTAATCATAATAATAATAATGTCAACTTTTCAAAGGAACCAACAACGAAGTTGTAAAGATCAAGGTAGCATATCTTCCATGGTACATGTAGTCTAGTTTAATTCCGTTGCTTTTTTTCCAATAAAGAAATATTGAAGACTTCTTAGGAGGTATATATTGTCTGTTTGGTCATTTTTCTTTTTCTACATTCGGTAGCCTCTAAACATATACGTAAGAGGGATATATACCCCTTGATTTTAGACTCAGAGCCACTAAACATATATGTAACAGTGTCATTGACCAATTAATAAATATACATATATATAAGAGTTTATATGTTAAATACTTATTTTTCAAAAATTTCGATGTTAGACAAGTGATGATTTTGGCTCATATTTATGATTGTTGTGACCTAGGAATTTATATTAAATGTCACATTTCTGTTAAGTGGTTTCGGAGTTTTACTATGATTTTGGAATTTGACTTTGAACATCTAGATCTTAGACACCTCAAGAAAGTTGCAAGTCATATTCAACTAGTACCTTGAAATGGTCATCTTTCATTTACTAAAAGGTTTGGTCTTGTAGGCTTGGCTTATATATTTTTGGCGAAGAGCCAAAGCCCATGGTATAGAAGAAGACATTGCTGATGAGCGGCTGCAATTTTGGCTCGGTCGCATTGGACAATCTCCAACTTCTCATGATTTTGTTGATGGTAAATTACACTTACTTTTCTATATAGCATCATTCTAGCAATTCCATTGATAGACCATCATTGTCCGCTATTTATTGGAGAATGTACTGATTTTGGTTGTGGCAATTTCACTAGTGTATGCACCTTTTATAGTCCTACAGAATATAGTTAACTTCTGGTAACCTTTAAAACAAAAGATGTAGAGGTTAGAATGCTCTTCATTTATTTTCTTCCTTTTTGTTTGATGCACTAATATGCAAGTCATAATTTTCAAGTTATTCGTCCAATAATTTTGAGTTCACTTGTGGAAATTATTTGTTCTGATCCTTTGAATTGACTGTTCCTGCCTTGTAATGATTCAGTTTGTCTTTCTATATAGCCTATTAATTATCTTTCTGTATGTTCGCACCATTTTGATGGATGTTAGAAAATTTTCTACGATATTAATTAGCTTGGTTAGTTAGCTATGGATAAGAGATTTTAAAGTTAAAACAAAGGCGTTAAGATATATGGTCTTGCCTAGATTCTTTGACTCAAAATAAGAGTGCTCTAAATTTTATTTTGCATAAAATTACTTTATTTTATTTTATTTTCCCAGCATTCTATGTGGAATCACACAGGTTCGAATCGATTGGTTGTTGCCCCAAATGTTCTATTTGCTATCTCTTCTTTCTTGATTGAAAATCATTTCCCCTGTTTAAAATTGCATAGGATCCTTTAAATCTTCTTATCACTCCATTTTTTATCATATGAACAATATTTTTCTTTTTAATGTTGTTTATCAATAATAAACCTGAGCATGTTTGTTTCTGAAAATAACTTAATCTGACTTTTTTTTGTGCTCGGATGGTGTTGTTAAATAGCGAATTATTTAAGTTACTAACCTAAGACATCATTAGCTTGGTTGAAGTGCCATATACAGTCAGTTTTTATTTTTATTTATTTTTAATTTGATTTACATTACTCTATTGCAGTGGAGAGAGGTTTAACGGAACTGAAGAAATTGGGTATCGAACAACAATTGTGGGAAGCATCCCGAAAAGAAATTGAGTAAAGCCTTAAAACAAAGGTAACAACATCAGTTAAGTTCCTTTGGCAAATCACAAGTTCCTTGGCAAATCATGGTGGTACATGTTTAAAAATAAAATTGTGCATTTTCTTTCCTATGATTTTGTACTTGTAAGCAATGAAAACAAGTTTAGACCTATCATTCAAGATTTCTCAGACATCACGTCTTTTCTTTTGTCATTTTATATTTTTATTTCAGAACTTTTTCATATATATTTTTTTATGTTAGTATTGATATTTTTGCTATGGATTAAAATTTTGTTCCAGACTCTAGAAACAAACCTTTTTAAGTATTGAAATGAAGACAACAAGTTTGAGATAAAAAAAAAGGTTCAAGATAGATAAGTATGTTGTTTGGTGTTCAATGCACTTGTTTTGGCTTAGCTTTTATTAAAATTTTAACTCAAGAGTGAGTTTTAAATATTAGCTTGATGATTACGAGCTATTTAGAATTTGATTTTTCTGAAGATTCTAACTGATACAATCAAGTTGAAGAGCATGTAAGAAATGTAGCTTGCTTGCTTACTCAAATGACCTTGATCTTGTACCTCACCATCAAACGATCAGGTGCAAAGCTTGACTTTGTCCCAGTGAAGACCCTCCAAATTGGGAAGTGGAGTGCCATCGTTGCCTACTGGTTTAGATAGCAGCATTGGCCCCACGGGGGCAGCTAAAACGCCAGTCAACGCCAACATTCCTCGGTATCTTTTCGAAGTTTTCGCCAATCTCCATCATTAAGGTCGAGCACGCGCTCATTAAATGCGTTCCAGTGGCTGAATGCAATGTGGCGATGCTACCGTCATTGTACGGCGGCGGCGTGGTGTTCCGACGAGATCGAGGCGGTTTAAAATGGATGGCCAGATGCGGGCTTCGGTTCCCGTGACCTGCAATCGACGGCTGAGGCCGCTCGGGCTTAACCCTATAAAGCCTTCGCCTTCTCCTCCTCCTCGCCGCATTTGCATCTTCGCGTGCTCCTCAGCGTTTCTCTCTCAGCACTCCGGCGACCTCGCTTTTCTATCTGCCAGCAATCTCCGGCGTCGTTCTTTCGATCCTCCGTCTCTTTGTAAGGTTCTCCTTCCTTTCCTCTCCGTTAATCTTGTGTTTTTTGTCTAGTTCGGGTTCTCTGGCCAATGTTTTGTTTGCCATCTTCTTTCTTTTATCCTCTGCCTTTCGTCTTTTTTGGTTTCGTCCGCTCGGACAATGGCTAGCTCCTCCCAACCTCAAGACCAAACCCTCGGCCCATGGTATACCACCCTGCAGTCGCGCTTCGATCGGCGCGACGCCGATATTTTGATGGACTCTTTCGAAATCCCTTCTGATTTTGAAATTATATTACCCTCCCCCTCCGCTCGGCCACACAAACCGCCGCGCGGAGTTTTCTGTGTTTTCCGCGACCAGTTCGTCGCCGGTCTGCGTTTTCCCATCCATCCGTTCATCGTAGAGGTTTGCAACTTTTTCGGCGTTCAGCTCGGAAGCCTAGTCCCCAACACTTTCCGCCTTCTATGCGGCGTTGTCGTTTTGTTCAAAACCCACAATATCCCCCTCCGATCGGAGGTTTTCTATTACTTTTATTACCCTAAACAGTCCGAGCTGGGCACATATATGTTCCAGGCTCGGCCCGGTTTAGTTTTCTTCAATAAACTGCCTTCTTCCAATAAGAATTGGAAAGAATTCTACTTCTACCTTCGTATGCCCGAGCGGGCCCCCTTCCGAACCCAATGGCAAGTCGGACCACCAATCTCACCAGAGCTCAAAAGGTTCAAGACCCGACCGGACTATCTACATGCCGCCAACATGCTAGCCGGTCTGAAGTTTGACATCACTAAGTTCCTGCCTGAAGGGGTGATGTACATATTTGGCCTGAGTCCGATCAGGACCCCTCTTCCGAGCGGCTTCGGTAAGAATTTTACTTGTGCATTCGCTTTGATTGCTAACTGATTTTCTCCTTTTTCCTTTGCAGCGGACATCGTCATGGAGTCAGTGATGGCTGGCATTTTGAAAAGGAAGGCAGCAGCGCTCGAGGCCGCGGCGGCCAAAGAGATGGAGACGCTTGGCATTCAGCCGGTCGGCTCTCATGAAGGGGAGAGCGACACGAATGCGGGGGTGTGGGCCGCTCAGGCTTCTCTCCCGGAACAGGCGGTTGGCATAACTTCCAGCCGAGGGCCTTCCACTCGGGAGGAAGGCTCCGCTCAAGAGGAGGAACGCCCTCTTCGACAAAAAAGGCGCCGAGCGGAGACACCCCTTAGATCGGCTACTTCCGCGGTCCAACCGTCCGAGCGGACCACCGCTGATTCACGCGGCAAAGCCCCAGCGGTTGAGGCCATCTCGTCCGACCAGACCCCGTCCCAATTGGACGCGTCCGCGGACCCCCTTGAGACCGTTCCAGTCAGCGTCCTTCCGCCCGCTCCACGCCGAGTCGAACGCTCGGCTATTTTGTCCCAGATGTCTGCGCCGACCTCCGATCCGTCCCCTGCTTCTGCTCATTCGACTCCCGGTCGGCGCCGCACCGTCAGAGTCTCCCTGCATCTGCCTACCGAAGAGCTGATGCCCGAAGCCGATCGACCGACCGCGTCCGAGCACATTATCACGATGAAGGGGCCCCTAGCCGAAATGTGGGCCAACGCTCGGGCACGCGTCGCTATGATTCCGCTCAGCAACTTGGCCAATAGCCACATGCAACAGGCCACCGGGGTAAGTGCATTTTCTTCCTAAGTTTTTATGTATTCTTTCCGATCGGCCCTTAATAATTCTTGTTTATGCCAGAGATGGGTGGAGGAAATTACGGTCTCCAATCGTCTGTCTATGGTGGATGAGGCGCTAAAGAGGTTGAAGGCTTCTGGCAGCCCGGTCGGCTCCCAAGGCCCCTCTTACGCAGAGCTGCAGAAAGAGCTCAAAAAGACCCAAGCTTTGCTGGCGGCGGAGCAAAAGAAAATGGCCGACCAGGCGCATACTTTGTCTGAGCTCGATCGACAGGTCAAATCACTTGACCGAAAAATAAGCTTGGCGACCGAGCAGAAGAAGACAGCTATCTCCGATCTGGAGAAGAAGAATATCGAAGCTCGGGGCCTGGAGCAGCGAGTCAAAGAGTTGATGGAGCAGCTAGACGGCGAGAAGGCAAGTAGCTCGGCTGAGGCAATTAAGCATAAGGACGAACTGAAAACTCTGCAGGAGTCCCTCGCAGCCTCCCAAGCGGCCTTTAAAGAATATCAAGAGGCCGAGCCTGGCCAAGTTGCAACCCTGAGGCTGAATTACATCCGTTCGGAAGAGTTCTCGGAGAAAGTCTGCGAACAAATGTACACTGCCTTCGATCTGGCTATGACTGCCACCATCACTTATTTGAAATCCAAGGGTCATCTTGCCGACTCCGTCATCATCCCGGCCCAAGACCAAGCAGCGCTTCTCGGCACCATCCCCCAAGATCTTTACGATTATCTAGAATAGGAATTTTTTTATGTAACTCGGCCGCTCGGACAAACACTTATCCATTTTTGTAATTCGGCCGCTCGACCTTAATTTCTTTAATGCTATCCTTTTACTTGCTTTTTCTTTTGCTAATCAATATGAGTGTTGTTCGCTCGGCTCGCCAACTTCCGTTGTTCATGTTCCTTTGCTTCTCCTCGTTATTCGCCTCTCATCTCACCTTTCTCGTGTTTGAAAAGGGGTTTTTTATGAAGTATTTCGCGTAGCTAGTCCGTTCGGCGGAATATATCTTGTTTCGCAAATGGGATTTTCGCCGGATGTTCACGAAGTACTTTTGGCTACTTGACCGATCGGCCACACGACCTAAAAGTCGACTTCTTTATTGTCTTCTTCCGGTCGGAGAGTTTATAGTCGCCGACGCGACTCTCGATTTTTAACGTCGGAGTTCGACGGTCTTCCGACCGAAGGGTTTATAGTCGCCGGCGCGGCTCTCGATTTTTAACGTTGGAGCTCGACGGTCTTCCGGCTGGAGGGTTTATAGTCGCCAGCGCGACTCTCGATTTTTAACGTCGGAGCTCGACGGTCTTCCAGCCGGAGGGTTTCTAGTCGCCGGTGCGACTCTCGATTTTTAAAGTCGGAGCTGGACGGTCTTCCGGCCGGAGGGTTTATAGTCGCCAGCGCGACTCTCGATTTTTAACGTCGGAGCTCGACGGTCTTTCAGCTGGAGGGTTTATAGTCGCCGGCGCGACTCTCGATTTTTAACGTTGGAGCTCGACGGTCTTCCGGTCGGAGGGTTTATAGTCGCCGGTGCGACTCTCGATTTTTAATGTTGGAGCTCGACGGTCTTCCGGCCGGAGGGTTTATAGTCGCCGGCACGACTCTCGATTTTTAACGTCGGAGCTCGACGGTCTTCCGGCCGGAGGGTTTATAGTCGCCGGCGCGACTCTCAATTTTTAACTTCGGAGCTCGACGGTCTTCCGGCCAGAGGGTTTATAGTCGCCGGCGCGACTCGATTTTTAACGTCGGAGCTCGACGGTCTTCCGATTTGGCAGACTATGCCCCATACTTTGTGCTAATTTTTTGATTTTTTACTCCTGCATGTCAAATATACAGCCGAACGAAAAATATACAACATACTTTACATTGGCGCACCTTTCACCCCGCCCGGTAAGGCTGGAGGTGGTTCGCGATCCATGGTCGATCCAGTTGTCGTCCGTCCTCATCCTCCAGATAATAGGCGCCTGAGCGGAGCTTTTCAATGATTTTGAAGGGACCCGCCCAAGGAGCCTCCAGCTTGCCAACGTCCCCGACCGGCTTTACTTTCTTCCACACTAAGTCGCCGACTTGGAATGCTCTGGGGATCACGCACCGCCTCTGCCGGTACGCCATCAACCGGATGGACGCCTTGTCTCGGTCTTCGTCGATCAAGTCCAACTTCATGTTCCTCCGCTCGGCGTTGTCATCATCCTAGTTCTGGATCTGGACGGACTCGACGCCGACTTCAATCGGGATAACTGCTTCGCCTCCGTACACTAAATGGAAGGGCGTGACGCCCGTTCCCTCCTTTGGGGTCATGCGGATAGCCCATAAGACGCCCGACAGCTCGTCCACCCAACTTCCTCCTATGTGGTCAAGTCGAGCTCGAAGAATTCTGAGTATTTCTCTGTTGGTAACTTCCGCCTGGCCGTTACTCTGAGGATACGCCACGGAAGTGAAGTGTTGCTCAATGCCATAACTTTTGCACCATTCTTCGAGCTGCTCCCCGACGAACTGTCGTCCGTTATCAGATATGAGCCGGCGAGGAATGTCGAACCGACAGATTATATGCTGCCAGATAAACTTTTTGACCATTTGCTCGGTGATCTTCACCAGCGGCTCGGCCTCCACCCATTTGGAAAAATAGTCGACCGCCACCAGTAGAAACTTTCACTGACCGGTCGCCATAGGGAACGGACCCACGATATCCATCCCCCACTGATCGAATGGACAGGAGACTGTAGATGCCTTCATCTCCTCCATCGGTCGGTGGGAGACGTTGTGGTATTTCTGGCAAGAGAGGCACGTTGTGACGATCCGAGCGGTGTCTTCTTGCAGTGTTGGCCAGAAGTACCCAGCCAGCAGGATCTTTCTCGCCAGCGATCGTCCGCCCGGATGTCCCCTGCACGATCCTTGGTGCACTTCCTGGAGGATGTACGCTGCGTTTTCCGAGCTCACACATTTCAATAGTGGGTGGGAGAAAGCCTTCTTGTAGAGTTGGTCTCCAACGAGTGTGAACCGGCCGGCTCTCCTTCTTAATAGATGGGCTTCCTCCCGATCGGACGGTGTTGCCCCCGATCTCAGAAACTCTATGATGCTTGTCCTCCAATCGCTCGGAAACGCGAGGCCCTCCATCCGGTCGATGTGCGCCACCAAGTATACTTGTTCGATTGGTTGCTGGATGACGACCGGTGATATTGAACTTGCGAGTTTGGCTAACTCATCTGCCGCCTGGTTCTCCGCTCGGGGTATCTTCTGGATGATAACTTCTCTGAAGTGGGTCTTGAGCTTTTCAAAGGCCTCAACATAAAGCCTGAGCCGAGCATTGTTAATCTCAAAAGTGCCCGAGAGCTGTTGGGCAGCCAACTGAGAGTCAGAATGGAGCATCACCCGACCGGCCCCAACATGCCGGGCGGCTTGCAAGCCGGCTATGAGCGCCTTATACTCCGCTTCATTATTGGTGGCTTTGTAGTCCAGCCGGACGGATAGGTGCATCCTTTCTTCTTGGGGAGAGAATAATAGCACGTCAATCCCGCTCCCGAGCCGAGTGGACGATCCGTCCACAAATATTTTCCACATAGCTTCGGGCTCTGGCTTTTGCACTTCGGTGACAAAATCTGCCAAGGACTGCGCTTTTATCACCGAACGGGGTTGATACTGAATGTCAAATTTGCTCAACTCCGTTGTCCATTTGATGAGCCGTCCGGACGCTTCTGGGTTCAACAGCACTCTTCCCAATGGATTATTTGTCCGGACGATGATTGTATGTGCCAAGAAATAAGGACGAAGGCGCCGAGCGGCGATGACCAAAGCAAAAGCCAGCTTCTCGAGCCCAGTGTAGCGAGATTCAGCGTCTTTTAAAATATGGCTCAAGAAGTACACTGGTTGTTCTTCTCCTCTCGTCCTCACTAATGCTGAGCCTACTGCCTGCTCGGTTGAAGATAAATAAATATAGAGCGGCTCACCTACAGCTGGCTTGGTTAGCACGGGCAAAGAGTTCAGATATGTCTTCAGTTCTTCAAACGCCCGATCGCATTCTTCGTCCCAATGGAACTTAGTAGCTTTGCGGAGGATCTTGAAAAAAGGGAGGCTCTGGTCGGCAGTCTTAGAGATGAATCTAGACAATGCCGTTATCCGACCGGTCAGGCGCTGTACTTCCCTCAGATTTCTTGGGGGCGACATATCTTGCAACGCTTTTACTTTGCTGGGATTTGCCTCTATGCCCCGCTCGGTTACTATATAGCCCAAAAAACGCCCGCCTTTTGCTCCGAACAGACATTTCTGAGGGTTGAGCTTGACTCCATACTTCCTCAGCGTTCGGAAGGTCTCCTCCATGTCCGTAACAAGATCGGCCGCTCGGACGGACTTGATGAGAATATCATCCACGTATACTTCTAAGTTGCGTCCGATCTGCTCCTTGAATACTTTGTTCATCAAGCGCTGGTAAGTGGCTCCTGCGTTCTTCAGTCCGAACGACATTACATTGTAGCAGTAAGTGCCGTCGGCTGTGACGAAGCTAACCTTCTCTTGATCCTCTCGGGTGAGCGGCACCTGATGGTAGCCCTGATAAGCGTCCAGCATGCATATTAACTCGCACCCGGCTGTGGAGTCCACCAGCTGATCAATCCGAGGCAGAGGGTAGAAATCTTTTGGGCATGCTTTGTTGAGATCCCGAAAATCAATGCAAACCCTCCACTTGTTGCCCGGCTTGGAGACTAGCACCACGTTCGCCAACCAGCTCGGAAACTGCACTTCACGTATGCGGCCGGCCTCCATGAGCTTCTCGACCTCCGCTCGGATGATGGCGTTCTGTTCGGCGCTGAAGTCCCTCTTTCTTTGCTTCACCGGCCGAGCGTCCGGTCGGACGTGAAGTTCATGCTGTGCGATACTTGGCGAAATCCCCGGCAGCTCATGCGTCGACCAAACAAAGGCATCGCAGTTTCTCTGGAGACATTTGATCACCTCCTTTTTCTGGATTGCCTCCAGATCGGTCGCAATGAATGTGGTGGCCTCCGATCGGATCGGGTGGATCTGCACCTTCTCTTTTTCTTCATAAACCAAAGAGGGTGGTTTTTCAGTTATGGCATTTACCTCGATCCGTGGCGTCTTCCGAGCGGAATTAGCTTCGGCTCGGACTATCTCGACATAACATCGCCGAGCCACCAGCTGGTCTCCTCGTACTTCTCCAACTTAATCTTCGACCGGAAACTTAATCTTCTGGTAGAAAGTGGAAACGGCCGCCCGGAACTCACTGAGCGCCGGTCGCCCCAAGATAACGTTGTATGCGGAGGGAGAGTCAACCACGCCGAAGTTTGCTGTCTGCGTTCTTCTGAGCAGCTCTTCTCCCAGCGAAATAGCCAGTCTGACCTGTCCGACCGGCAGAACTTCATTGCCCGTAAACCCGTAGAGGGGGGTTGTCATGGGCAGCAGCTCGGCTCAATCAATTTGTAGTTGGTCGAAAGCCTTCTTGAAGATGATGTTGACCGAGTTGCCTGTATCGACAAAAACGCGGTGAATAGTATAGTTAGCTATTACCGCTTTGATGAGGAGGGCGTCGTCATGTGGTACTTCGACTCCCTCTAGGTCCCTGGGTCCGAAACTGATTTCGGGTCCGCTCGCCCGTTCTTGACTGCAGCCGACCGCATGGATCTAGAGCTACCTAACACTTGCCTTCCTTGCTCTATTGGAGTCACCTCCGGTCGGCCCGCCAGCGATGATGTTGATTTCACCACGGGACGTGTTGCTTCTATTTTCTTCCTCCCGGGCGGACGGCCTAGGCCGTTCCTTGGACACCCGGGGATTGTCCTCGTGCCCCTGAGGATGATGCCGCTCGGGAGACAGTTGCTGTCACCTGTCGGATATCCGCCGATCGGCTTCATAGTGTCGCTGTCGCCTGTCGAATGATGGCGATCGACGACGGCTACTCCGAGGAGCGAGATGGGCGATCAGGGGAAGGCTTCGGCAATCTCGCGTGTTATGCGTGTCGGTCCGGTGGAACGAGCAAAACATAGGGGTCCATACCTTCTTCTTTGGTTTGGGCCGCTCAGCAGCTACCTCTTGGACAGCATGGGACCTCGCGTGGTGAGAGCGGATTGCCTCGGCACGTGGTCCTCTGGGCGGTTCCTGGCAAGTGCCAGGCTTCCGCTCGGCAGGGGTTAGCCGCTCGGTTGGAGCTTCTTTCCTTCGAGTCGCCTGGGCTTCCTCCACATTGATGTATTTATTGGCCCGGTGTAACATATGATCGTAGTCTCAAGGCGGCTTCCGAATGAATGAACGGAAGAAGTCACACCGTCCACGAGGCCTTGTGTGAACGCATTCATCATCGTTTCCGAGGTGGCCGTTGGAATATCCATGGCCACTCGGTTGAATCGTTGGATGTACGCTCTGAGCGGCTCCCTGGGCTCTTGCTTGATGGCGAATAGGCTGACACTAGTCTTCTGATAACGCCTACTGCTTGCAAAATGGTGGAGGAAGGTCGTGCGGAAGTCCTTGAAACTTGTGATGGATCCGTCCGGCAGCCTCTGAAACCACCGTTGCGCCGATCCCGAGAGGGTGGTAAGGAACACCCGACACTTTACTCCATCCGTGTATTGATGTAGGGTAGCTGTGTTGTCGAACTCACCCAGATGGTCGTCCGGGTCGGTGGTTCCGTTGTATTCACCGATCGCCGGGGGCACATAGTGCTTTGGCAGAGGGTCCCGCGGGATGGCTTCTGAAAACTGCCGGTTGATCCGCTCGGGGGAGGCGTCCGTTCGGGGAGCCTTGCCTTTTCTGTTGTCTCGCATGGGCGCCTCGTTGGATGAAGACCTTCGTTCACGGTTAATTGTTGTGACTTCAGGAGGCGTACGGAATAGGGCCCGATGAAATGGAACCGTGGTGGGCGGTGCTTCCGCTCGGCCTCCCGACGCGGACGTCGCTTGCTGCTCCATCCGCTCGGCTTGCGCTTTCTACTTCTGTTGTTCCACTTGTTTAGCTGCTCTTGCCTTGATCAGAGCATCGAGCTCCTCCTGGGAGAGCATCACGGTGTGCGGTCGTCTAGCTTCGTCCATCTCTTCTGCTCGGATGCAGGTGCGTTCTCACAGACGGCACCAAATTGATCCTGTCTGAATGCTGAATCGATGGACGCTGGGCACGTGACGCTCTCCGAACCGATGTCGTGGCTCTATGACTAGCCGTATGGAGCTCCGGTGAACCTGCAAAGAAGTCGGGCCGGGAAGGGGTTCCCGGCGACGACCCTCCGACGCTCAAGTCAGGCAAGAGGAAACTATGAAGAGGTGGTCTTGAATCTCAGAGAATGCGTACCTCCGGCGAAGTGTGAGGACCCTTATATAGAGCTGTAAAGAGGCTCATGCCCACATACCGAGGCATATACGTGTCCTCTTACCATACCTCAGTATGGGCTTGTCAGAGGAGTTTGCCTGACACCATACTGCTACAGTTCGAGCACCTCTCTGATGGGACAGTAGAACCTTCCGTCATAGGCTTTTGCGTATGGGTTAGCCGTCGAACACGCTTGTTGTCAGAAAATGTCCCCCGATGTTTCCCTTGTCCTTTTATCTCTTCTGTTCCCGCGCCGAGCGTCTGGCTGCTCGGCAGTCCCATCACGTCTGACCGGACGTAGGTACTGATCCGCTCGAGAAATTCCCAGTCGTGTGCTCGGATGAAACTGTTCACAGCATTACTGCTTTATGCCTCGGCCGAGCGGGCTACCCGCTTGGCCCGGCGACCCTGTTCACCGTGAGCGTCGGAGACCAGACTCCCCGTCGGGTTGTCTTTGCTTCCTCTTAGTCCCCGTTCGGCCGGTCAGCCTCCCCTTTTCCGGTCGGCCGTTTGACCTTTGACCTCCACGTGGCGTTGACTTCCCTCAAAGGGGGTCCCCCGTCGTTACCGCCGGATCAATCTTTATGTTGCTTCTGATGTTCTTCTTCGATATTTAAGGCAATCATCAAATCTTTTAGAGAGATTTTACCTCTCCTATGTTTAAGAGTCATGCCAAAATCTTCCCAACTCGGAGGCAATTTTTCAATGATAGACAAGACCTGAAATTTTTCAGGTAATGGCATATCTCTTTCAGCAAGACCATGAATTTGAACTTGGAATTCATGTGTCTGCTCAACCACAGATTTCTCTTCAACCATTTTGAAGTTTAGGAATTTTGCCACAGTGTACTTTTCTAAACCAGAATCTTCAGAGTTGTATTTTTTATCCAAAGATTTCCACAGCTATTTAGCCGAAGACGTTGAGCATTACACATCAAATAGTGCGTCTGAGATGGCAGATAGGATCCTCCTATGGCAGAGATAATCCCTTTGCTTAAACCTTTGTAAGGCAGCACTATGTGCAGGTTCCTCTTCATCAGGTGAAGGAGGATCTTACTCTATAACGGAGAATAGCCCTAGCGTAGTAAGTTAAAATTTCATCCATTGTTGCCAACGTTTGAAGTTTTGCCCAAAAAATCTTTCAGGTCTGGCGCTAGCCTCATCAGACCCCGTTACCCTATCATTCATCATGTCTATTGATGCTGGCAATATATTCTCTAAAATTGTTGTTGTTTGAGAGCACTAACATAGTAATATATTTGCACAAAAAACAGCAAGCATGCAATAGACAGGTAAATAAAAGTAAGGTCCAGAAATCGTTATGCTCCGGTTGAAGCGTCGGCGTGCGCACTGTCTTTAGAGAATATATTGCCGCCCATGGTGCAGAGGCTCTCCGGCAAATTCTCCCAAGATTGCCGCCCAGGTGCACTCCAAGACAAACCAGTCAACCAAAGACTGGCAAAAACAAACCAGGCAGCCTGTGAGCGTGAGGCCCACGAGCTAGGGATTTGTACCCCCTGCGCGCGATGATCGCGTGCGTCACGCCCGATTTATGGATTTCAGGCTCGAACCCCCGAAACCACCTAATTTGAGCTCAACCCCCGCATGCGTGTAGGTCCCCCTTAACTTTACTAAGCAAGGATGGAAGGACTCCATATATAAGGTCTTCCAACCTTCTTAGCTTAGCAATGTGGGACTAAATGCATACACATATACATTACTAGAACAACAACAAAAACCAAGAAAAATAGTTTGAATTAAAACACAGAACTCAACAGATCCTCTGGACCGCTTTTTGCGGTCTAGGGGATGGTCCCTACACATGCATTGGTGGAATGCATGACCCCCACTTATAAAATAGGTGGGGACCATTCATCCCCACCAATGTATGTGTTGGGACCATCCTCTGGATTGTAAAAAGCGATCCAGAGGATCCGGGCTCACCGACCAACACCATCTGCTTGTTCCGAGACCAGTTTGTGGTCGGTCTTCACTTCCCGATCCATACTTTCATCCTTGAAGTTTGTAATTACTTTCGTTCCCTCTCCCCAACTGTGCGGCGTGGTCGTTCTGTTATGACTACACGACATCCCTTTAACCCCTCAAGTTTTTCATTATTTTTATTACCCCTAAGCAGTCTGAGCTGGGGACCTATCTCTTTCAGTCTCGGATCGGTCTAGTATTTTTTGATAAGATGCCTACTTCGAATAAACATTGGAAGGAATATTTCTTCTTCGTGTGGCTTCTCGAACGACCAAGCTACTGGACCCATGGGGAAGTCCACCTGAAGATGAGAAAAACTGATGTTCAATGTGTGACCTTTCTTGAGACATTGGAAAGAAATCATTTCATTCTGGCGGTTTGCATCATACTGGCCTCCCTTCAAGCATTTATACCACCTGGAAAAAATTGTCGGTAGGTAAGGAGTTTGCATATGGTGGCACCGGAACCGAAGCATTCTTAGCAGGACTGGGCTTCAACCTGACTGTGCTGGAGTCTAAATCCAGTGAATGTGCGGAGGCTGGTCGGGTGTGAGGTTGGCGAGGAAGGATAGGTAGAACCCATGTCCTCTGGATAGTGAGAGCCACAACCTTCATGTTGAGGAACGCCAGAATACAACTCACTCTAGTCACCTCTTCTAGCTTCAAAACCTCCACGATATTGAAAACAACCACGGAAGCCACCACTCTGTACTCAGTGTCAAAAACGCTCCATTATAAGTCTCCACCTGAACCTATTTAATTTACCATGACAAAATTAAGTTTTGATAAAACAGCTATTGTAGTTGGTGTCTTGAGTTTCGGATATTTTGATGAATTCAGTTTTCTTGTGTTAGCATATTGGTGTATATGGGAAATTGGGAGGGCAATGGTGGTAACTCTTTCCACAAGCAATGATCCTGGCTGATCCATTAGTTTGCTTAGAAATTTATCACTTTTCAAATTTTAGGGCAAATTGTAGGAGTTTGCATTTCCTTAAACTGTATGGATAGTTGAGGTGCAATTGTGCTCTTAACTGATACCTGAAATAATAACTGTTTATTGTAATAGATGGAATATGACATCCTACTCCCCAAAAATAATTGGGGATGGTTCAACCTCGGAAAGGTTCGCAGCAGCTTCAAAGGCACGCCTGGCGGCAATAAGATCAATGTTTTGGAACTCAGATATGGCCCAGTGGTTGGACTCTGGCTTATGGCTGACAACATTGAGGTTCTTTCTTATACATCTTACAGATTTTATCGCTGAAACTAGCATATGTTACTTCGGCATCACAATGGATTACGCTTGCTTGTTAATCTTCTGTCGTACAGTAATCTCAAAGGCAGGAAGTGCACCATCATAACCACCACCATAACCATCATATGTTGCATCAAATTTTGTTCCTCTTTGGATTAGGGCATATGGTTCTGGTATTACCTAATCTTTTGGAGGCATCATGGTTAACTTAGTAAATAGCAAAAATGTGTTTTACGGAATGTTAACATGTTTTTCTACTTGTTATAACTGAATATACAATATAGAAGACTGGTATTTTATAATAATTCCAATTTAGCATGACTCTGGTTCGTAGATTCAATGACCACTGAGTGTTTTAAAGTATTAAAAGGGAGAGCAAGTATTGCATTTCTCTAATCTATAAATATGTAATGAGTTTAACGGTTGCAACGCATTTTCTCATCTAGTCATAACGTTAGATTAGCCTTATCCTATATTCCATTGAGTAAACATTTTCCAATCATATGACATTCTGTTTCTGAAAACTTGAGGGCATTTCATATGAATATTAAAATTAAAGAATTTTTTGTTGCATTTGAGATGAATTTTTCTTTCCGAAATATTTATTTTAGTTTTACTGTGTATTTCCTGCGTGGATTGTGGACTGTGGACACGAGATTAACTCACCAATTAAAGTGTTAGGAAGTTAGTTAGGTGTTGATGTGGTGGATATTAACAGCCTTCACGTGTACTTGTGGAGTCAAGAGTCGCATTGAACTATTAGTCAAAGTCCAGTTGGTCAAACCTAATTAAGTTAGATTCAAGCTCAGTCTAGAGTGAGCTCGGGGTAAGTTGGATTCACTTAACTAGTGAAGCCCCAAGAGGTTTGGACCCAGGCAAGTCAGGTCAACCACTAGTCAAAGTTAGGCTTGCCTAAGAACTAACTCCGGCTCAATTGTCTCACTCGGAATTCACAGCTCGAGCTGACCCGCTAGACCTTTACAGGTCTGGTATTTCATGCAAACCCATATCTCACGACAAGTTTGGTATTCCATGCAGACCTCCACGTCTGATGCTACAAGCCCGATCTCTACATACTTTATGGTACTCCGTCTATAGTTCTGATGCTACAAGCCCCATCTTTACGGGTCTAGTACTCCACACAAACCCCTGCAAGTCTGATGCTATAAGCCCGATCCCTATAGGTCTGATACTCCATGCAGATCTCTGCAGGTCCGATACTCCAAGTCGTATATCCACAGGTCTAGTACACCACAGCTTTGTTGCTTCACGCTAGACCTCTATGGCTCTGTTGCTCCACGCAGACCTCCACGGCTCTGCTTACCCCTCCAGCATGACCCACTTTCAATATCTTCGGAGGCAGTCGCCCACTCCCTCTAATCGTTAGGAACGGGGTGCCAGGATAAACAAAGAACGTGGGGTGACTAGGGACCCAAATAGTTTTTGAAAGATATACTATCTAATAAAAGGAAGGTGAAAGAGTACGAAACAATGACCTTATTGGAAGAGTAGTGCATTGATTCAAAATAGATTACCTCCAAACCTAATCACCCAGGTAGTTTTTTTTATCGCTTCTATGATTGATAGCACTATGATCGATAAAGTATTTTATGACCTTGGTGTGAGCCTGAGCCTTATGTCCTCTGCTATTTGTAAGAAGTTGAGATGAGATGATTTAGAATTAACAACAATGGTCTTGCAATTTGTAAATAAGTCTGTCCGATATTCTTTAGGTATTTTAGATGATGTGTCAGTTAAAGTTGGAAACTATATAGTGCCTCCTGTTTTTGTAGTATTGGAGATGAAGTTTCTTGGATCCCCATAATTTTGAGAAGACCATTCTTTGCGATGACGAGCTATTATCAACATTAAAAATCATAGGGTCTCTTTAGTGATCGAGGAAAAAAAGATTGATCTTGATAGGTCAAAAAGCAATCACTTTGTTGCATGGTGGATCTCTTGCAACAAGTGGTGAAGGAAGAAGAATCTTGACAGACATTGGATGACCCCTTGGAAACATGCCTAACCAGTGGAGAATTGGAAAGGGAAGATGATGAAGGCAAGGAATACGTACGTATCATGGACGAGATCCCTAGTGTGTCCCAGGGTAGAAGAGAGTCGAAAGGCTTAAACAAGATCAACATATGGATGAATGCCACCTTAGGTAGAACTCAAACCCCTCCCCTCCAACCTCATGTATGAATTTTTTGGACCGAATTCTGTATGTCCTGTGATTGTCAATGAAAGTTTGAAAGATTCTGAAACTAGGAAGTTGCTTAGAGAGTTTAGATTGCATAGGAAAGTATAGGATATACTATTGATTACATTAAGGATATGTTTGGTTGGGGGTTATCCTTGATAACCTGATTATCCATCTAAGATTATTAATGAAAATTTTATTTAGTTTATGAAATCGACGATTCTCAAATAATGATCCATGTTCGACACGTTAGCAAAAGGGATATGCAACAGGGAATCGAAAAATTTTGGAAAAGTGATATTTTTCTTGGTTTCGGGTTAATGAAATTTTTTGGCAAAAAATATCTTCCGATATTTACATTTTGGGACAAAATTATCCCTAAAATTTTTATAACAAAAATCATTTTAAATTATAAAAACTAAATAAAAAATAAAAATGTGATATTTTATTTAAAAACTAAAGTTTTATTTTTGCAAAAAAAAAAAAGTATATATATATATAGAGAGAGAGAGAGATTTGATAGCTTGCACACTCTTGGATGATTCTTACATGTCAGGCACCCGGATGCATCTTTGGGAGCCACAATTCACTTTTGAGAATCGAGGTGCAAGGGAGGGAATCTGGGCGTCTGGATATGTGAGAGTCGTTTAGGAGTGTGCACCGGACGGATGTGCAAACTATATATATATATATATATATATATATATATATATATATATAGTTGGTTTTGTAATTGAGGATAATATAGTAAAACCTTCAAATAAATAAATTTTTATTGCATTACTTAGGTTGAAAAAAAATGTTAGATTATGTTTTATTCCCTATCATCTTGATTATGTGATTACCTGATAATTACATAATCAAAATTATACATGATAATTTGAACCAAACGCATGCTAAGGGTATTGGTCCTTCATTATGCATGCATAGATTCTACTTGGTAGAACATCAAAGGAGGTTTCATCCCAACTATAGCTAGAAAAGAAGTATTGAAATTATTATATGCGGGGGTGGTATTTTTGATCTCTGATAATGAATAAGTCTGTTACATATGATTCCAAAAAAAAGGGAATGATCATACTGAAAAATTAAAAAAAATAAATTAGTCCCCATTAGAATCGTTACGAGTTGATATATGTGCATTGATTATAGGAAACTGAATAAAGAAGCAAATTGGTTTTCCCCCCTCCCCTGACAGGCGCACCCCCCTCCTCTCTCTCTCTCCCCCCTGCAAATGACTATTCTATCTTCTATCTTTTTTTGTTTTTTTTTTAATTTTTTAATTTTATTTTTAATTTTTTTAATTCATACTTATATAATCATACTTATATATTTTTAATTTTTAATTTTTAATTATTTTTAATTTTTAATTTTTAATTATTTTTAATTTTTTTAATTCATACTTATATAATCATACTTATATATTTTTAATTTTTAATTTTTAATTAATTTTAATTTTTTAGTTTTAATTAATTTTAATTTTAATTTTTTTTATTCATACTTATATTTTTTTAAATTTTTATTTAGTTTTATTTTTAAAATTAATTTTATTTTTAATTTTTTTCATTCATACTTATATATTTTAAAATTTTTATTTAGTTTATATATTTTAAAATTTTTATTTAGTTTAAATTTTTAATCAATTTTATTTATTATTTTTCATTAATATTTATATATATATTTAATTTTATTTAGTTTTATTTTTTAATTAATTTTGTTTATAAGAACTCCTCCAGTTCCAAACCAAGAGCGTCCAGAAATAGCTATTGCTCATATTGACAATCACTTCGTACAAATTTTCTTATATCCTCATTATCCTGTATCACCCATTCCAACTTAGTGGTGGCAACATTCATCGTATGAAGCTAAAGGATGGGTCACTCGTTACAGGACACACGCTCATTTGTGGTACGAAATAATAGGTGTACCACCACCAAACGCATCGGGAGCAGAATTTGGAGGCAATATTGATTAAGATTTCTATTTTTATATGTTTTTATGTTTTTTTTTGTATTATTACATGTACTTTTCATTTGGAAAAAAAATATGTTTGTTCCTAAGTTATGAATGTGTTCATTATTAATTGGTAGTATTTTTTTTAGTTTTAAATATAAACTAAAAATAAATAAAAGATTATAAATATATAAAAAAATTATTGAAAAAATAAAACTGATAAAAAATTGATAAAGAAATTAATTAAAAAAATTAATAAAAAAATAAGATTTAAAAAAATCAATTGAAAAAATATAAGTATTATGAAAATAATAATAAATTAAATTAATTAAAAAATAAAAACTAAATAAAATTTATATAAAATTGAAAAATAAAGTATTGATAAAAAATAATAAATTAAATTAATTAAAAAATAAAATTAAATAAAATTAAAAATATAATTATATGAGAGTTATTTTTAAATAAAATTAATTAAAAAATTAAAATTAAATGAGAATTAAATGAAATAAAAAAATTAAAAAAAATAAAGAGGAGGGTACATGCGTCTTTTGACTGGGAGAGAGAGGGGAGGAGGAGGGGATGTGTGTGAATCGGGAGGGGGAAAAGCAACTCTCATAAAGAAACTAGAAAAGATTATTTTTCTCTCCCCTTTATTGATCAAATTAAATGTTTGAAAGGTTAGTTAAGCATCCATATTTTACTATCTAGATGGGTATTCTAGATTTTATTAGATTCTTGTACACCCTGATGATCAATACAAAATTACTTTTACATGCTTATAGGAGAATGTCCTTTGGTCTTCACATACTTTTCAACGTTATATGGTGGACATATTTTTCATATTTGATTGAAAACATAATGAAAGTTTTTATGAAGGATTTTTCTATGTACAAAATTGATTTTGATACATGCTTGACTAACCTTTCTAGAGTTTTACAAAGGTGTGAGAAAATCAATTTGGTCCTAAATTGAAATAAATGTTATTTCAAAGTAAGAAGGAATTGTCCCGTGACATATTATTTTCGAGCAAGAAATTGAGGTAGATAAAGCGAAGGTAGAGGTGGTTGAGAAATTATTTTTGATTATAAATGTGCAGAGAGTAAGAAGGTTTTTAAGGCACGCAAGGTTTTATCGACGCTTTATAAAGGACTTCTCTAAGATCGCCATTGACAAATTTATTAATAAAGGATATTGAATTTTATTTTGATCAGAATTGTTTAGGCACCTTTTACAAGATAAAGGTCTTAGTGACTGCCCCGATAATGCAAACACCGAATTGAAGTCTTCCCTTTGAGATCATGTGTGACGCAAATGAATATGTCGTTAGACCTTATTGGGACAAAGGAATGACAAGAAGGTGTACATCATTTATAATGCTAGCAAGACCTTGGATGATACTCAGATAAACTACGCGCCACTACAGAAAAAGAACTACTAACGATGATGTTTGCATTCTATAAATTTAGGTCATACTTGGTTGGATCAAAGATGATTGTATATATAGATCATGCGGTCATCCGATACCTATTTAGTAAGAGAGAGGCTAAACGCCGACTTGTCCGAGAGATCCTATTGCTTCAAGAATTCAACTTGGAAATTAGAAATAAGAAAGGCTCAGAGAAGGTTGTTGTGGATCACTTGTCAAGGATGTGCAAGGGAATGAAGATGATGAAATTCACATTGACACCTATTTCCTGGATGAACACCTTCTAGCCATTGATAGCTCGGATGCTCCATGGTATACGGACTTCGTAAAGTATCTAACCTGCGGAATTTTTCCACTAGATCTCACTTATCATTAAAAAAAAGGTTTTTTTTTTTGCATCTATCAAATACTACATGTGGGGCGAACCTATGCTCTACAGAAAGTGTGCAGATGCGATTTTCCGGAGATGTGCTCCCAAAGATGAGATCAAGGGTATTCTTCATTATTGCCCTTCTTCATCTTATAGAGGTCATTCGAGAGTAGTGAAAATTGCAGCCAAGGTCTTGCAAGTTGTGTTTTATTAGCCTCACCTATTCAAGGATGCTCAAGATTACATGCTAGCTTGTGATCGCTGTCAGAAGACAATATTTCTAGAAGACTGGTGATGCCTCTGAACAACATCCTTGAGGTTGAGCTTCTTGATGTTTGGGGAATTAATTATAGGGGATCATTTCTTTCATCTGATAACAATAGCTATATCCTTATGTCAATGTATGATATCTCAAAGTGGATAGAAATCATAGCTTCTCCGACTTGTGACGCTAAGATAGTTATCAAGATGTTCAAAAGGATAATTTTTTTAATTTTTTCCATATTTAGAGTTTCTAGAGAAGTCATCAGCGAAGGAGGATCTCACTTAATCGAGAAGTAATTCCAGAGACTACTTAAGAAAATATATAGTGAGACATAAAATTGCAACACCATATCAACCTCAGACTAGTGGTCAGGTAGAGGTATCAAACATAAAAATTAAGAGCATTTTGGAGAAGATAGTGTCTATATCCAGAAAAGATTGGTCTTTAAAATTGGACGATGCTCTATGGACATACCAGATAGCCTATAAAACTCCCATCGGTATGATCCCGATTAATTTATGGGAAGTCTTTTTATCTTCTAGTGGAGTTGGAACATAAGATTTATTGGGCGATTCAATGACTGAACTTCGACCTAAAGGCTACTGGAAAAAAGAGAAAGCTCTAGTTAAATGAATTAGATGAATTAAGGATGGATCCTTATGAACATGCAAAATCATACAAGGAATGAACCAAATGGTGACATGCGAAACACATTGTGCGAAAGAAATTTAGTGAAAGAGATCTCATTTCTGCAATTTGAAGCTAAAGTTTTTTCCTAGAAAATCGAAGTCATGGTGGTTGGAACCATTTAGAATCCAGAAAGTGTATCTATATGGAGTAGTAGCCATTTTGAGCAAGGAATCGGAATCTTTCAAGGTGAATGGGTAAAGATTGAAGAGATATTTCTTTGTCGTGATCATTGAGAAAGAGAAGCAAGATTTTGTCAGGCTAGACACTCCAGATTTAGATAGATAAAGGTCGAGTTAATACCTAAAACAACCGCTTCTTGTGAGACAACCTAAGTCTTCGTTCATTCTATCTTCGATTTTTCTTTTATTTCTTTTCTAGTTTTTTTTTGCCGTATTTTGGGCTCGGAATACCCACGCAATCTCCACGGGTATGGGAAGGTAATTGGGTGAAGAACACAAGTAGGTCGTGTTAGTAGGCACGACCGTGACCACACATGCAAAATGAAACACAGCCTGATCGTGCCACCAGACATGACCATGCCAATAATTGTAGAAGTAGACACGACATAGCCGTGTTGCTAAGCATGGTCATGCTATAGCCCACAAATCCTAGCATGGTTTGACTATGTCATTAGGCACGACCGTGCCAAAAGTGCATGAGGCATACTCTTCTCCACCCTTAAGTCGTGGCTGACATCATATCGACTACTTTGACAGCTGACATTAATATCTAGGTAATTTCTCTCAGTTACATAATTTTCTTCCTCTATATTAGATTTATTTGGGACAATGAAATATTCAAGTCTAAGGGATGTTTTGTTAGCTTAATTAGTTTTTAGTTTAGATTTGTTAGTTTTGCTAATATTCTTTTTTACAGCATAAATTCTTTTTGATCATGCATTATTTGTTTGTTTATTATAGCATGACATTAGCATGATATACTTTATGTTCTTATGATACTATGCTAATATATTTAGTGATATTTTTTTTATCAGTAATAGCATAACTTAAACAGTGTTTTTGCCGTAAGAGTTTAGTGTTGACCTAGTTGTTAATTATGATCATTTATCATTTTATGTTTGATTTTGATAGTTGGTATATTTGAAAATAGTTATGATTCATAGAACCGTACTAGTACTATAATTTCTCAGGTGACCCCTCATTATATTTTGGTTATTGGAAAAATTTGAATCATGGTACTCATTGAGAAAAATGAAAATCTCAGAAAAAAAGAGAAAAAAATTGTGTGAAAAAAAACTTCTTAAGCATTATACATTGAAAAAAAGAGGAGAAAATATGGGATAAAAAATAATTATCATGAGTAGAAACTGATAAGATATCTATTCGAAATTGAGTTAGCTTAATGGGAAAATACGGGTCGTGTTTCTGTTGATACCGAATACTCTTTTAAAACCTTGTGTAAACAGTGCATAACAACTTGGGGGAACAAAACTTGTGTGTGCACAAGTTAAATTTTAATTGAAACATAAGGTGACTAAAATAATTATAAATTTTCCTAAAATTATAGCGGATTAATTTGATATGACTAAAATGATATATAGTGAATTTCTTTTTTATCTCTATTTTTTTTTTAAAAAAAAACACAATTATTGGAATGAAATTTTAGTATTTTCAGTTGAAATTTAAATTAACTAAAATAATTATAAATTTATAATAGAAATTTTAATAGAGATAACAATTCAAGAGTCTATCATCCACCAAATTTGTCATTCGAGTACTAACCGTGATATGCTCGTGGAGGTGATATGCTCGTGGAGGCAACAATTATTCTCTGTAGAAAGTGAAATATTAAAGCACAACATAGGGTAAAAAGCAATAGAAATTCAAGTGTTGAAGAAAAGTTTGCTAAATTTTTATATTTGCATGGTCATGATATCAAAAATCGAGAATTGAGTTTTTTTTTCTTTCGTCGTAATTCAAGGACTACTAGTAATCACTTTCATGAACTCTTGAAAGTCATTATTGGCCTTCATGTTTAATCTATAAAGCAACCAGATGAATATAAAATTCCTCCTCTTATAGAGAGTAGCAACAGATTCTACCCTTACTTCAAGATTTAATTTAATTTTTTTTTTATCATTTTGAAGACGTTTCGTAACATAATTTGTAGAAAGATATGTTGATTGCCTCTTAATTGTAGGATTGTGTTGGTGCATTAGATGAAACTTATATAAATGTTAAGGTACTTGATGCAGATACATCTCGATATAGAGTAAGAATGGATTGACCAACTACCAATGTATTGATTGGATGCTCCTTTGATTTGAAGTTCATATATGTCCTAGCCGGATGGGAAGAAAATACATCTCATGTGAGTCTTGAATCATTAAAAATGCCCTATCAATCATGATGATATCTAGTTTACAATTAATGTTCATTAGGGGACAATATTTAAAAATAAATATGACTAATTTATATCTTTAATTTGATGGTAGATAAATACTGTTTAGTTACTCTGGGTTTATATTGAAGAGATAATTGATTACCCTTTATCGAGGAATTTGTTATCACTTGAAAAAATATTCAAGATGTGACCCTACAAGTGTAAACGAACTATTCAATTTTCAACCTGCATCTCTTCTTCACAGTGCAATAGAGAAATCTTTTGGAGTTCTAAAGGAGAGATTTTTCAATTATTACTAATGGAATAATTAAATCTCATTAAGAAATTGATATTCGTATAAATATTATCTTGGCATATTATATTCTTCGTAATTTCTTAATGAGGGTGGATTCAAATAAGAGATTAATTAATGAAGTGGATCGTGAATTGAGTGTAAATTCTAACGATAAAGTGAGTCGCAATGAAAGATAGGATGATGACTAGAAGCAAGGAAGTATAATTAGAGATAACATAGCTAATAATATATGATTAGATTACAATATAGATTAAAGAAGGATTATTTTGATTTATTAGAAAATTATCAAAATAATCATCATGTTATGATATAGTATATTGATTATGTGTGATTTTTATTGTAAATCTTAATGCTAGATGTTCATTTATTGGATTTTATATTTTGATTGGCAACAATTTTATAGTGATTGTAAATTATTTGAAGTAAAATTGATTATCGACACTTTTTTTTAGTTTAATATTTTAATTAACAATAATTTTATCGTATTTGTAGTTTAATATTTTAAGTTGACAATAACATATTTTTCTAATTTTTAAAGTAATATTTAACTGTAATAAATATTATTTTCAAAAATAAGATTGATAATTTTAAATGGTAGTTTATATTTTAATTAATAATATTTTTTAATTAACAATAATTTTTAATTATCAAAATAAAATAAATATTATTTAAAATTATATGTCACACCCTATACAGAATATTATAATATAAAATTTACAATTAATATAATATATTCAATTTTAATATTATTCTTATTTACGTGAATTCATTAGCATGATTGACTTCAAATAAATAAAAAAAATTAAGCTTGATATAGTATTAGCTCTTAGGTTGAGAAGGATAGAGTATTTTAGATAATAAATAATTTAATTTTCTTTTCGTTTATCTAAGTAAACAGTTTGAAGGGTTGATTTTTCATTATTTTCCCACAACCCAAGGTTTATTTTATTTATCTACGTCCCACTCGTACAGGTAGATAGAGCATGGACCTTGATCACTTTGATAAGTCTTCTTTAACGCTTTCCGATTTATTTTTATGGCTAGTGAAAATTTTTACTAAGTCGCTCTAAGATTAGTCCGATAGAAAACCAGAATATTTTAATTATAAAAAAAATTAGTCTTTATTATTTTTTTTTAAATAAAGAGTCAACCCATTTTGAGATAGGCTGGATCTATTTTATTATAGTTAAATGAACCTGTGTCTGGTGGAGTTTATAAGGTAATCCCTTATTATTAAAAAATAGGAAAAAATTTAAAATTAAAATTTACAAATAATAAATAAATAATAATTATCTTTAATATTTTAAAATAAAAAAATTAAATAACCAAGATGGAGAAATTCAAAAAACCTTGAAACAAATTATTAGTATTTAAGATATGGAAAATTATTAATTAAATTTTATTTTCTACTTGAAAGAATTATATATAAGTTTAAATAAGGTTTAAGCAATTAAGAATTTAATTTTTTAAAAATTATTTAAGTGATTAATTTTTATAATTAATTAAAAATATTTATTTAGAAAAAAAATATTTAGTTTTTATTAAAAGAATTGAATTTTATTTTAAAAATAAATATTTTATAAAAAATAAATCATATCATCTGTATCAGAAAAATATCATTTTGTGACATCATTAAATCAGACTGATTTAGTCAGGTCGTTAATTTTTAACGAAAGCATAAAATAGGTTCCCCACTAATTTAGCTTAAATTTAGAGATTGAATTTAAATTTAATGACTAATTTAGCAACTGAAGTATTAAATCATCAAAATTTAGTGATTGAAAATTTATATTGAACTCAATGAGAAAAATAATATGCAGAGAAAAAAATATTAAAGAAAAATTGTTATAAAAGTGAAACTAGCTAGTGCCATGAATTTAAGTGTCATTCCTTAAATTTTCTTTAATTTTTGCCTCCGTATAACATTACTGACTGAATTAAAATAATAAAATTGGCCTTTATTTGATTAACTATAAACTAATATATTAAACCTGTAAACATTTACAAAAAAATTTCATCAAATTCTAATAACATTTACAATAAAGATGGCAAACCTTAACATCACAATGCAAAAATTTATCCAAAAACATTATTTTTTAAAACTAAATCAATTCTTGTCATCAGTGCAAGAACATTAAATAGAAAAATTATTTAATTTTACAGTCTTACATCTCACACCCCCAATGAGATGCTGTATAGTAAAATATTTTTATATATTGACTTGTCAATATTCTTTTTTTTTCTATCTATTCCGTTTTTCAATTAAATGAAATAATTTATAGGAAAGATAAAATAAAACTTCTCTTAATAATTTCAATTATTATGATTTTATTTTTTAACATTTATTTTTTTAATAAATAAGTTTATTGTTATTTTTTTTCCGTTGGCTATCAATATTTAATAACTTAGTTTCTATTGTTTTAAAATATTTATTTATTTTAATATTATTATTTTTAATTGGTAAGAATTAATATTTGTTTAGTATTATTTAATTGAAGATGATAATTAGTAAAAGTGAAATAAAAAGGAATGAAATAGTCATCTACAAAAATAATATTTACTTAAATATTTCTATCCATAAATATAGAAAAAATTATTTTTTAATGTTTACAAAAATTAATTGAAAGAAAAATTATATTAATTGGTTTGATGGATAATCTATTGTGACATTTCTAAATTTATTTCTGTGACTGATGAAAATTTTGTATAGGGCTAAAATTAAAAGTGTAAATTGAATATCTAAATCTTATTTTTCAGTTTGTATGTTATTTTGACATGTACGCTTCCATATGAGTAAATTTTAAAACTACACGTTTAGGAGACTATATACTAAATCAAATATAAGAAATATAAATAATGTTATACAATAAAAATTGAATTTGCTTTAATTCTACATTCGATCAAAATGTTTAATCACAAAAGTAGCAATTCAAATCAGAAACAGAGTAAACAAAACTGAGATGTTTTACTTTAATCTTCGTCGGCATCTGAGTTCATGCCTCTTCTCCTTCAAACCAAATGTGTATACCACTCCACACCTACAGACCTCCAGATGTGACGGGCAGCATGTGGAACTATCGCTTCGGAGGCCACCACAACAACGGTAGTAATGGATGTTGCCATGAGCATAGTTGCAACTTCCATGAGGCTCCATCGGAGAGTTCGGTGGCCACATCATTCTCGGAAAGCCATGGAGAGAAAGTGAAAAATGAAAAAATAATAAAATTTCAGAATACTGCATATACCGTATTAAAATATATAGAATCATACCAATTTAATTGTATATCTAAAATTTCAATACGATATAATACCATATTAAAATTTTTATATATCGATATAAGATTTATATTAAAATTTTTAATATATCATATCAATACTGAAATTTAACTATATACTATATGAAATTTATATTATACTAAAAATTTAATATACTTAATTTTATATTTTATTATATCCAATTTTTTTATACAATATATAATATCTCATTTAAATTTTAATATACCTTACCCGAATTATGTTTAATGGAGAGAGAGTGTGGGGGTGGAGGTACCCATTAAATAGGTTTTGAGGGTTAGAGAGCTCTATATTGAATAAAATGGATAACTATTTTTAGTACTGTGCAAAGGCTAGAATAAGAATTGTTTGATTTCGTTAGTGGAATTGAATAAATATGAAAAATTATTTGTACATTTAACTTAAAAATATTATAATGAATAGTTTCTTAAAATTTTTATTTTATTTAAGAAAAATAAAAGTGAACTAAAATGATTCTACAATATATATCAGGAAAAAAAAGACTATTAAATCACAACCAATATTCTGTCCGGCATAACAATTCTCTGAAGAATATATAGATAGAATTTTGATATACTATATATTTTATCCTACACACCTCATACACATCTAAATTTTGTTTTGATTAAAATTAGTTTGTATACTTAATAAATAATTCAACCCTTAAATCTTAAAAGTAAAATCTTATTCACACAATTAAAATTTTTTTAAAAAATTTAGTCGAAACACATTGTATCATCCGAGACGAATTGATCCTATGAGAGACGCCCACGCAAATGTGAATATATATATATATATATATATATATATATATATATATATATATATATATATATATATTATCTGACATATCTTTATTTTCACGGATTGCACATAGATGGGTATATATTGCAACAAATATATAATGATGATATATCACGCACTTATTCGTGAACACCTAATGTTATTTTTTTTTCTTTTCAATTTTTATTTATTTTATTCTAAACACTAACCCTAAAATATATATATATATAACAAATTAAAAAAAAAAAGTTCTGGGGGTTGATTATCATGCTAGATAGGATTTAGCCTAGTAGGCCCGCTTGATTGTCATGCAGTCTCAAAGTCTACCCATTCGGAGGTAGGTTGGATGCTTTTATTATAGTTAAAATTAAGAGTTGATTGGACTTATAGATAATCCCTTATTATATATATATATATATATATATATATATATATATATATTAGAATTTTATAAATAATAAATAAATAGCAAGTATCTTTAAAATAATAAAAAAATTTAAATGAACTGATGGAGAAATTTAAAACCTTAAAACTAATGATTAGTCATGAAATAAACCAATTATCATCTTGCATTATAAAATATATATAATTTTGTAATTATTGTAATACTTCACACATGTAAGAGGACGTCTTAGATGTTTGATTTAGGAGAATAAGAATGAGAAATGAGAATAACAATCATTGATTATTATTGTTAATGTTTGGATTACATGAATGGAAATACAAATAAGGGAATGAATCCTTATAATTGGGTAATGACTTATTCCCATGTCCCCCTTCAATGAGTCATTACTCTATTTTCAACAATCAAAATATTTTCTTATTCAAAAAATACCCTTGACCTAAAACTGTAATTTTTGTTAGACCCCGCGGGTGTTTTGATGTGATCAACCAAGTTGATTAGGTCCTGCTTTGTGTTTGACCCCTGTGTCTAAGTGTGCAGGAACGTGGGAGCGCAGGAAGTCGAGCGGAAGACGCAGCTAGCGAGAAGGACGACACGGGAAGGGAGCCGACGGGCTCGGTGCGTCCGAAGGACGAGAGAGTTGCGGAAGAGTACATCGGTGGGCGAGAAGAACGTGCGCGACGTTCGAGGGACGTTAAGCCGGGGAGGAAGGCTGCTCGAGGAGAAGGCCGAAAATTGGGTTCGGGTGAACCCTATTTCGGTTGGCCGGAATCACCCAAAGGAACAGGACTTTGGAAGACGAAGCAAAGAAGCAAGCAAGCTGGAAAAAGCTGCCAGCCAGCTTGGAGGCGCCTCCATCAGGCTTGGAGGCGCCTCCAGCTTGAAGGAGCCTTCAATGCCTATTGGAGGCGCCTCGGAATTGGCAGAAGTGAACGTTGAGCTTTCGGATAAAGTTTTATCCACTCTCTCGATGGAGGCGCCTTGGACCCCTATTGGAGGCGCCTCGGACATCCGAGATAGGATTTCCAGAGACTATATAAAGGCCTCTGGAACTAGGAATTAGAGATCAACTGTTCCATCAACTCTGTAATCAATTCCTAGCAATAGTTCTGAGCTGTTAAAGTGTAAAAGACTTCTCTGCCTTCAGAGAAGGAGATTTCTCTAGTGCGCACTTTTCATCGCCCTGGATTAACAACTTTCTTGGTTGTAACCAGGTTAACTCCCGGTCTTCTCTGTCCTTCTGTTTAGCTTTATTGTTTTAGTTATTTTTTATTATTATTGCTATTGCACTTTCGAGTTGAAAGATCCAAGGAGGGTAGTTTTAATTTGTGTAGGCAATTCACCCCCCTCTTGCCGGCCTCCGCTACACCAACAATTTTCCCCCTTAATATCAAATATCAAAATATATTTACTTAATTTTTCTTTCATATCACTTTCTCTCTCATTATTCTCTCTCATCATATTTTCTCTCTCCTTATTTTATTACACACTTTTTCTCTCCTCAATCTATTCCATCACACTCTCTTCTCTCTTTTTTTTCTCATCATACTTTCTTTCTTATCATACTTTCTCTCCCCTCAATCTCTCCGATCACATTATCTTTTCTCTTTTTTTTTCTCATCGTACATTCTCTTTCATCACACTATCTCTCTCCTCAATATCTCCTATCACACTCTTTTTTTTTTCTTAACACACTTTCTCTTTCATCGTACTTTTTCTCTCATCAATCTCTTCCATCACACTCGTTTCCTCTTTTTTCTCATCACACTTTCGCTCTCATCATACTTTATCTCTCCTCAATTTTTCCCATCACACACTCTCTTCTCATTTTTTCTCATTATACTTTCTCTCTCTTCATCCTATTTCATCATAGTTTCTCTCTCATCATATTATCTCTCTCATATTCTCTCATCATTCTCTCTCCCATTACACTCTCTTTCCTCATTTTCTCTCATCACATTTTCCCTCTCTTCATTCTTTCCCATCATACTTTTTCTCTCATCATACTTTCTCTCTCATGATATTCTTCTCTCGCATCTAATTTTTTCTCTTATTTTCCTTTAAGAGTAAAAAAGAAAATTTTGATTTATTCCGATAAAAAATATTCAACTAACCAAACATTACTTTTAAGAATAATATTCATGCTCATATTCATTCCCATTCCACAATACTATGATTACCATTTCGATTCCTATTTCTAAGAAAGAAACAAACGCCCCTTAAATTTAAGTGGTGTTTGGTTGTCTCCGCACCTAATGTAAGACCGATGCGGCCGGCTAGAAGGGGGGGTTGAATAGCCCTGAGTAAAACACAACCCTTTCTCGGACAACTAAGCTAACACTTGAAAAAGAATAGATTAAGCAGAAAATAAAGCATAAAAACGAGGCACCGGTTTTGACTTGGTTACAACCGGGGAGGTTGTTAATCCAAGGAAGATTGTTGCACTAAAAACTCCTTCAGGCGGAGAAGCCTCGTTTACAGCAGTGTAGGCACAAAAAGAAAGAAGCTAATCAAAGAAATGGAAGCACACAAGTGTTGTTTACAATTTCTGAACTGATGAAAAGCTTCTGGACCAAGGCTGTATTTATAGCCTTGGTCGGGGCGCCTGGAAAGGTTCCGGGCGCCCTGGGGGGGATAAATTTTATCCCCCAACGTTCAGATCGAGATAATTCTCGATCTGGTCAACATTACCATTCCGGGCGCCCGGAAGGGTTCCGGGCGCCCCGGATGGGTCCAGGCGCCCCGGTCAGTTCCGGGCGCCCCGGACCCCGAAAGTCAACACAGTTGACTTTTTCATCCGGGACCGCTTCTCTGGTTCAGTCCCGCTTCGGTCCGGTTCTTCCGCTCCGGATCCGCTCGTTTGGGTGATCTCTGCCTTCCGGAAAAGGGCTCACCCGAACCCAACTTCCGGTCTTCTCGAGTGTGCTTCCCTCCGGCTTCTCGTCCCTCGGAATTGCCGCGTGTTTCCTTCTCGTCCGCCAGCGTACTCATCCGCAGTCTTCGTCCCTCGGTCGTCGACCTTCTCGCTAGCTGCGTCTCTTGCTCCCCGAGCAATCTTCCGCTCCGGCTTTCGTCCCTCGGAACCACCGCGCGCTTCCTTCTCGTCCGCCGGTGTACTCTTCCGCAGCGCCTCGTCCCTCGGACGCACAGCGTGCCGTCCTTCTCGCTAGCTGCGTCTTCCACTCGAGTACCTGTGTTCCTAAGCTCCTGTACACTTAGACACAAGGTTAAATACACAGGACCTAACTTAACTTGTTGATCACACCAAAACAACCTTGGGGTTCCAACAATCTCCCCCTTTTTGGTGTGATCAACCCAAGTTAAGCTAGGGTTAAAATAGACATAAAATTGAATTAAGTAAATTAACTTAAATTGCAATTTAAGTGCAAAAAGATAGAAAAAAAAATTAAATTCTATCTACCTCCCCCTAGACTTATACTTTCCCTTCTCCCCCTTTGATCACAAAAAAAATGGGGTTCCAAGAAAAATAATCTAAGGGTTAAAGACTTAGAAAATTTTTTTTAAAAAAATCTAAGTTTTTAAGAAATTTAGAAAATTTTTCTAAGTAATTAAAGCTGAGATTTCTAGTTTCAAGAAAAAAAGTTCTTAACTTAGGAAAAAATAATTTTTGAGAATATTTCTAAGTATAAAAATCAAAAAAAAAAATTTAAGTAGGTAAATTGAAATAAAATGTTTTGAATAACCTTTTTCAAGCACTAATTAATTCTTGTATTAATGCTTCATTAGTAAGTTAATTAAATATTTATTTCAATATTTTGGCTTCCAGGTCGTGGCGAGGCACTAGACCTTCTTGGTTATTGGAGCAACAACCACTTCCTTAGATAAAGCCTCATAAAGAAATTCTTTATTTAATTTTCTCACTTAAAGCGCTAATTTTACTTTTAAAATTAATTTAAGCATGATTTAGGAACCCAATATAGGTTCCAACCTACTGGATTGACTAAAAAGTTTTTAGGGACATATTTTCTAGAGATATTTTTAATTTGTCCCTGGTGATATCTATAATGCCAATTCAAATTATTGAACCTTCTAAAATTGGTTTTAGATGTGCAAGCAGAGTTTTTCAAATTTTCTACATGAAAAATTAAATTTTGAATTTCTAATTTTAATTTTTCATTTTCTAAATTTGATTTATCTAGCATTTCTAACGGACAAGATGTAGCTAATATTGCTTTTAAATCTTTATTTTCATTTTCTAATTTGCAGCAATCTTTTGTTAAAATTTTAATGAATTTAAACATTTTATTAGGAGGAAGAGATCGTACCTCACTTACCTTGTCGATCTCGTTGTCGGTTTCTCCCCCTGAACTGCTGCTCTCTTCGGACGTGGCTCCCCCTTCATTAATGCTTTCGATGCTCATTTCGGAAGAGCTTGATTCGCAGTCGTCGTCTTGATGACTTGCCATTAACGCGAGCCCGGAGAACTCCTTGACTTCTGATTCCGACGACGTATCGTCCCACGTCGCTTTTAGGGCCTTGCGATTTTGGATAGGCTTCTTACCCTTGTCCTTCCCGTTGTTCTTCAGTTTTGGGCAATTGTCCTTGACGTGCCCTTCTTCATCGCAATGGTAGCAGCGGATGGTTCTTTTCTTTCTTCCCTGCGGATGGTTAGATTTCCTAGATTTACAAATATTTTAAAATCGTCTTACCATCATTACCATTTCCTCGTCGTCGAGAGAAGATTCTGACTCAGGTTCGTCTCTCGAAGCTTTAAGGGCGACATTATTCTTGGGCTCCTTCGGACCTGCACATCTTGACTCATGCACTTCAAAAGTTGAAAAGAATTCGTCTAATGAAATTTTTTCTAGATCTTTTGAAATGTAAAAGGCATCTACTAGTGATGCCCATTTTGAGTTTCTAGGAAAGGAATTTAGGGCATACCTTAGCGAATCTCGGTTACTTACCTCTTCTCCGAGATTCGTAAGTCTGGTGATGAGTTCCTGAATCCTCGAGTG
This sequence comes from Zingiber officinale, assembly GCF_018446385.1. Classification (NCBI taxonomy): domain Eukaryota; kingdom Viridiplantae; phylum Streptophyta; class Magnoliopsida; order Zingiberales; family Zingiberaceae; genus Zingiber; species Zingiber officinale. The sequence continues at coordinate 125,304,699 of NC_055997.1, forward strand.
TAGATGTGCAATTGTTTCACCTTCTTCAAATCGGAGGTTTGTAAGCTGGTTACGAAGTAAATCCCGTCTTGCAAGTTTGGCTTCGGATGTTCCTTCGTGTAACTCAAGGAATTTATCCCAAAGCTCCTTTGCCGAGTTGTAGGTACCGACTCGATTGACTTCTTGTGTTGGAAGTACACTTAGCAGATGAAATTCTGCTTTCTTGTTTGCCACGTGGTCAGCCTGCTCCTTCTTTGACCATTGATTTCTTGCTTTGCCCTCTGGTGCTTCATAGCCAAATTCCATTGTTAATAATAAATCATAATCTGTTTCAAGAAATATCTCCATTCGCTTTTTCCAGCTAGCGAAGTCCCCTTCGAATTTTGGTGCGTGGATGTTGGATCCGGCCATCTTGTTGCTTCGTTCGGCGGTTAGTCCTCCTGAAGCGCCTCGGCTCTGATACCACTTGTAAGACCGATGCGGCCGGCTAGAAGGGGGGGTTGAATAGCCCTGAGTAAAACACAACCCTTTCTCGGACAATTAAGCTAACACTTGAAAAAAAATAGATTAATCAGAAAATAAAGCATAAAAACGAGGCACCGGTTTTGACTTGGTTACAACCGGGGAGGTTGTTAATCCAAGGAAGATTGTTGCACTAAAAACTCCTTCAGGCGGAGAAGCCTCGTTTACAGCAGTGTAGGCACAAAAAGAAAGAAGCTAATCAAAGCAATGGAAGCACTGAACTGATGAAAAGCTTCTGGACCAAGGCTATATTTATAGCCTTGGTCGGGGCGCCTGGAAAGGTTCCGGGCGCCCTGGGGGGGATAAATTTTATCCCCCAACGTTCAGATCGAGATAATTCTCGATCTGGTCAACATTACTGTTCCGGGCGCCCGGAAGGGTTCCGGGCGCCCCGGATGGGTCCGGGCGCCCCGGTCAGTTCCGGGCGCCCCGGACCCCGAAAGTCAACACAGTTGACTTTTTCATCCGGGACCGCTTCTCTGGTTCAGTCCCGCTTCGGTCCGGTTCTTCCGCTCCGGATCCGCTCGTTTGGGTGATCTCTGCCTTCCGGAAAAGGGCTCACCCGAACCCAACTTCCGGTCTTCTCGAGTGTGCTTCCCTCCGGCTTCTCGTCCCTCGGAATTGCCGCGTGTTTCCTTCTTGTCCGCCAGCGTACTCATCCGCAGTCTTCGTCCCTCGGTCGTCGACCTTCTCGCTAGCTGCGTCTCTTGCTCCCCGAGCAATCTTCCGCTCCGGCTTTCGTCCCTCGGAACCACCGCGCGCTTCCTTCTCGTCCGCCGGTGTACTCTTCCGCAGCGCCTCGTCCCTCGGACGCACAGCGTGCCGTCCTTCTCGCTAGCTGCGTCTTCCACTCGAGTACCTGTGTTCCTAAGCTCCTGTACACTTAGACACAAGGTTAAATACACAGGACCTAACTTAACTTGTTGATCACACCAAAACAACCTTGGGGTTCCAACACCTAACTCCAAGACGCCTCCGATCCAACCGCATGGAAGATGCCTCAAGCCATTTGAAAGGCACCTCCTCATCTTTTCACGTGGGGTCTTCAATCAGCTGTTCGAGGTCTAGTGTGGTGGTTGCAGGTATTTTTGTTAGTGTTGTTGTTGGTCTTATGTTCGTATTATTTTGTGTTTTCCGCTGTGCATGTTTACCTTCGCCGTGTAGACTTATTAAACTGCGTGGTTGTGTTTATTTTATTCCAGCCGAGTGGGTTGATGATATTAAACTGTGTGGTTGTGTTTATTTTATTCCAGCCGTGTGGGCTGATGGTTATATAGATGTATTGTGTGTATTTATTGCTTCAGATTGTCACCTGTACAGGGGAGATGCTGCCGGATTTTTGTCTGGCAGAGACCCCTCTGGGGCGTGACAATTTTATGGTATCAGAGCGGTTTCAATCTTGTTTCGATTTATGATTATTTTTGAGTTAATCTGATACCAATTTTATGGTATCAGAGCGGGTTTACGATGCCTGTTTTTCGTATTTTGGATTTTCGAGTTAATCTGATACCAATTTAGTAGTATCAGAGCATGGTTCGAGTCAAATGATGTGTTTTATGTTTTGAAATTTCGAGCTTGTTTCGATTTATGATTTTCGGTGTTTCGATTGTTTTGTTTCCCCTTTATAAGTTGATCCCTCGATGTGACTCTTGAGTTGTGGGACCAGGTAGCGGCAGGAATCTCCAAGATATAGGAGGTATGTTTGTAAATTGTTATCATACATATGTATTAGTACTTGGGTAGTTGTTTATACCATGTGTACTTGTTTAGTTGTTTGTACCATGTGTTTATACCATGTATGGTTTGTGTTGTGTCAGTCATTGGTTAGATCAGAAATGGTGATATGTTGTTTTTTGATGATCTATTCGTGGATATTAGACTTGATGGTCTATTATTTAGTCTTTGATGATGATAGTAACTTAAAGAGTATAATGCCTTGATATTTATAGAGTGGGTGATTTTAGTTGAAGATTAGATTACAGACTTTGTGCCAGTGATCTTATTTTTGGGTATGTTTGTTGTACGGACATGAGGACTCCTTGATATTGCTATTTAGGTTTATAGTGCCCTAGATATTTTTTTTATGGACCTGATGTATAGAGTATCGAATTACTCGCGTTGGTCTGGTTAGTAGGGATTGATTTACTCTTATTAGCTTGATCAGTAGGAGACCGACTTACTCTTTCATAGGTCTAAGGTGTTGGTTGCTACTCGGAAAACCTAATGGTTCCATTGTACAAAAATTTTGTACAAAGGTCTGAACCTTTTCCTAGATACCATGTGTTCTTTTAAATTAAACTTGGATCGCCTGCGGAACTTAACACGTTTGATCCAAAGTTTAATCTATTTGTTCTTTTAGGTTTTGACTTGGATCTCCTGCGGAACTTAACACGTTTGATCCAAATCACCTAGGTTATTAATTTCATTAAATATTAGTTTCCAAAATTGGCTCCCAGTACTGACGTGGCGAGACACATGACATTCTTGGATATGGGAACAACCACCACCGACTAGACAAAGCCTTTTAAGGAAAGTTAATATTTAACTTCCTTAAATAACTTTAGGTCAATCGAAAAGAACAATCAAATCACAAGGAAAAGAAAAAACAAAAAGAACACAATATTGAAAACAAATTCGAAATACTAGAATCGTATGCCTCTTGTATTTAGTATTATTTCCTAAAATAACTAGTATGATGCGGAAAGGAAAAATACTAGTTATACCTTTTAGAAATACCTCTTGATCTTCTACCGTATTCCTCTTCTAACCTCGGACGTTGTGTGGGCAACAATCTTCCGAGATGAGAAACCACCAAAGCACCTTCTTCTCCTTTCTTCAAGTTTCGGCCAAGCACAATGCTTCCAAAAAATGAAGATTTTTTTCCACCAACCAAGCTCCAAAGGATGTAAGCTTTCTCTCCTTCTTCTCCAAGCTAAAATCCGACCACCACTTGATCTCCAAGGAGGAAGAGAGGTTCGGCCACAAGGATGGAGAGAAGAGAAGGGGAAGGGTCAGCCACACCAAGGAAGAAAAGAGGGAGAAAAATAATAGAGTCGTTCACCCATGAAGGCACCTCTACCCCCTCTTTTATAATCCTTGGTCTTGGCAAATAAGGAAATTTAAATAAAACTTCCTTAATTCTTTTGCCATGAAAAGGAAATATTTATTTAATTAAAAATAATTTTTCTCTTCTCAATGTACAATGGTCGGCCATATACAAATCTCCAAGCAAATAAAATTTTAAACACAAAATAAAATTTCCTTATTTGCTTCCGGAAATTTATAAAAATTTTCAATAATTTTTATCCCTTCATGATTGGTTAATAAAAAGGAAATTTTATAAATTAAAATCTTTCTTTTAAACATGTGGATAATTTTCCAAAAAGGAAAGTTATCTCTAAAAATTAAAATCTCTTTTCAATCTACAAAGGAAAGATATCAAATCTTTTCTTAATCTTTTGTAGAAACTAATAAAAGAGAATTTTTAATTTTTAAACTTTCTTTTAAATCATGAACATGATTAAAAAGGAAAGTTTTTACCAAAATTAAAATCAAACCTTTTAATCTACAAATAAGGAAAGAGATTTAGCTCTTCTCTTAATCTTTTGTAGAATCTTATAAAAGGAAAGATTTAAATTTTTAAACTCTCTTTTAAATCATGTTATCCACATAAGAAAAATTTTTAAAAATAAAAATCCTTTTATTTTAATTTGGGCCGGCCACACCAAGCTTGAACCCAAGCTAGGGTCGGCCACCTTGAAGCACCCATGAACCACACTTTGGCCGGCCCTAGCTTGGTCTCCAAGCTAGCTTGGCCGGCCCCTATGGGATGGGTAAGAAGGTGGGTATAGGTGGGTATAGTACTCTATAATTAAGAGGCTACGATAGGGACCGAGAGGAGAAATTGGTTTTGGTCTCCCGATGAAATTAAGCATCCCGTGTTCGCCCCGAACACACAACTTAACTTCATCAATAATAATTCATTCCACTAAAGAATTATTATTGAACTACCGCACTAATCCCAAATTATATTTTTGGGCTCCTTCTTATTATGAGTGTGTTAGTCTCCCTGTGTTTAAGATGTCGAATGTCCACTAATTAAGTGAGTTACTGACAACTCATTTAATTAATATCTTAGTCCAAGAGTAGTACCACTCAACCTCATCGTCATGTCGGACTAAGTCCACCTATAGGGTTTAACATGACAATCCTTATGAGCTCCTCTTGGGAACATTCTCAACCTAGATTACTAGGACACAGTTTCCTTCTATAATCAACAACACACACTATAAGTGATATCATTTCCCAACTTATCGGGCTTATTGATTTATCGAACTAAATCTCACCTATTGATAAATTAAAGAAATAAATATCAAATATATGTGCTTGTTATTATATTGGGATTAAGAGCACACACTTCCATAATAACTGAGGTCTTTGTTCCTTTATAAAGTCAATATAAAAGAAACGACATCTAATGGTCCTACTCAATACACTCTAAGTGTACTAGTGTAATTATATAGTTAAGATAAACTAATACCTAATTACACTACGACCTTCCAATGGTTTGTTCCTTTCCATCTTGGTCGTGAGTTACTGTTTATAATTTATAAGGTACTGATAACATGATCTTCTATGTGTGACACCACACACCATGTTATCTACAATATTAATTGAACAACTACATTTATCATAAATGTAGACATTTGACCAATGTGATTCTTATTTCTAGATAAATATTTATACCAAAAGCTAGGTTTTTAGTATACATTCTAACAGCAGCAGCGTCAGAGCACCGAGGCCGGCCCATCGCCTCGTCCCTCTCCAGTTACCTTACCGCCGGAGCCGTCTCCCGTGCCCCCTTCAGCTCCTTCTGGGTCGACTGCTGGACCTTCCGGATCAGCTGCGGGGCCTTCCCAACCGCCGCCACCTGTTCCTCTTCATTATCTTACCACCGCTCCTTCTGAAGCTGGGCTACAGTCCCGGCGTGATGTTCCCACCAGCATCTTAACTATGAAAGGTCGTCTGGCCACTGTGTAGGATGAAAGTAGGCGTCAGATGGAACTTTTACCACCCTTTGCCCAGATTGATAGATTTTCTGAGCTATATATCAAGGTCAGCTTCCCTACTCGTTTACTGCCACTATTATATTCCTCATCCTTATCAGATGTTTCTCCTATGTCCCAGGCCTGTGCAGAGTCTTTGACAGTAAATCAGTCCTTCCATGCTGTCCATCGTCAAAATAAGATGCTGCAGGACAAGGTAACTGAACTAGAGCTTCAATTGAATAACCCGGCGCAGGCCAGTTATGTCTTGAGAGCTGAAGTAAAGGTTCTAACCAAAAGGAAGAATAGTCTGGAAGTATCTTTGATGGTATCTGATAAAGAGCTTAAGGGCCTCCAGGAAGAAAAAAGCCAGGTTGAGGCCGTGCACCAGCAATGCATGGACCAACAAACTTTGGAGTATCAGCAAGCTATGGATCAATTGACTCAGAAGCTGCGTGTCGCCGAAACTTTAGTGTAAGAGCAAGACAAGAAACTAAAATCCCAGCGGCCCAATTAACTTCTCAAGCAGCAGAACTATTGGCCCCGGACTTAACTAGCTCAAGCCCGGACTACTGGAAGGGTATCGACGACCTTGGCCATTTACAAAGAAGGAGAGAATGATCGCTGTCAACAGAGCCGCGCTTTGTACCTGCGTTCCCCATAGTTCTGTACCCAAGCAAGGCAACGCTTCTCCACCTCTGTTATTTATGGTGTGGCCGGGGCTCTGCAACAACTTTATGAGCAGAACTACCTGAAATCAGCTCCTCTTCCTAAATTTTTAGATCATGACCGAATCCTTAAAGAGATCCCAGATGAAATTTTTGCTCCTTTCAAGTGATCCTTCTTGCCTACTTGTGTATAATGACTTAACAATTTCTTGTAAATTACTTTGCTATTTTTCCGCTTGTATTCTAAGGCTTACTTTTGCTAAAATTGCTTAGTTTTGCCACAAAAAGTTTTAGGACATACAATTTCCGCTTTCATATCCTCTCCCTGCTCTTTCCGATCTGCTTTTCCCCGGTCTGCTATCCTAGTTTATCGGGTAGGTGACAGCTCGACTTACTCTTCTTTGCATGCTCCTTTAGACTCTGTAAGGTCGCAAGTAATTAGTGCTCCATGGTCGGTCTAGCTTCTTGCCCTGTTCATCTTGTAAGTAATAAGCCCTGGACAATAATTTTTTGATGACTTTGTAAGGTCCATCTCACTGGGGTGCTAATTTGGCCACGTCCCCCACGGGCTTGATTTGTTTCCAGACCAGATCTCCTTCTCCAAAAAATCAAGGAATCACTCTTCTCTTATAATTCTGCCTCATTCTTTGTCGATAAGCCTCCAGCCGAACCGCCGTTCTGCCACGGGTTTCGCTAATGAGATCCAGCTCAGACAACCGCCGCTCTGTGTTTCCTTCATCATATAATGTCCTCCTTATTGATGGCACTCTGATTTCTATGGGTACGTCTGCTTCATTGCCATAAACCAGATGGAATGGTGTCAGACCTGTACTTTCTTGAGATGTTGTACGATAAGCCCATAGGATGCTTAACAGCTCTTCCACCCAGTTGCCTCCCACATGATCCAGCTTAACCTTCAGACCTTATACTATTTCTCTGTTGACCACCTCAGTCTGACCATTGCTTTGTGGATATGCTACTGAAGTGAAGGCCTGCGTTATGCCAAATCCTTTGCACCAGGCCTGGATTTTTTGCCCTTGAAATTGTCTTCCATTGTCTAACACCAGTTTGTGAGGAATACCAAATCTGCAAAGAATGTTCCTCCATAGAAATTGGATGACGACATTTTCTGTGATCCTGGCCAGGTCCTCTGCTTCTATCCACTTAGAGAAATAGTCTACTTCCACCAATAAGAAACGTCTCTGACCTGGCGCCATTGGAAATGGTCCCGCAATATCCATGCCCCATTGATCAAAAAGACATGAGACTATAGACGTTCTTAGTAGAGCCATAGGTCGATGAGTTAAGTTTTGATGTTTCTGGCAGGACAGGCAGGTATTTACCAATTTGTGAGCATCTCTTTGTAAGGTGGGCCAGAAATACCCGGCCAGGAGTACCTTGCGAGTCAATGTCCAACCTCCCACATGACTGCCACAGTATCCCAGATGTATTTCTCGCAAGGCCTGGTCGGCCTCCTCCATACCCAAGCATTTGAGTAAGGGTCTAGAGAAGGACCTCTTGTAGAGCTGATCCCCGATCATGACATAAGCATGGGCTTGCTTCCTTATCAGCCGTGATTCTTCGGGGTCTATCGGTAAGATATCCTGCCTGAGATAGTTGATCATGGGCGCCCACCAATCAATAGTTGCTTCTCTATTATTTTGCAGATCTATCTGAGCTATAAGGAAAGTTTGTGCCTTTGACCGATCCAACACCCAAGTGGTTAAGGAACTGGCCATCTTTGCTAGCTCATCTGTCTTCTCATTTTCCGACCTGGGGATCTTGGTTACTGTGACCTCTGCGAATTCCTCTTTCATCTTCTCATAAGCTTCCCGGTACATTTGTAATTTATCGCAATTTATTATAAAGTTGTCAGTCACTTGCTGAGTTACCAGCTGGGAATCTGAATAAACGATTACCCGGGCTGCCCCTACGTGTTGGGCTGCTTGCAGTCCTGCCAACAAAGCCTCGTATTCTGCCTCATTGTTGGTGGCTCGGAAATTCAATCGAACTGCCAATTGGAGTATATATCCTTGAGGAGATATTAATAAGATCCCGACCCCGCTTCCTTGGTGATTAGCCGATCCGTCCACATAGACCTTCCAGGTTTCTTCAGAATTGGTCTAATGAATTTCTGTTAAGAAATCTGCTAAGGTCTGCGCCTTAATGGTTCTGCGCGGTTGATATTGTATATCGTATTTCCCCAACTCCGTTGCCCACTTGATAAGCCGACCTGCTACTTCTACATTAGTTAGAGCTCTCCCAATAGTGCTGTTGGTCAAAACTGTGATAGGATGCGATAAGAAGTAAGGTCTTAACCGTCGAGCCATAAGGACCAATCCATAAACCAACTTTTCGAGGTCCGTGTATCGAGCCTCGACTCCTTTCAATAGATGACTGAAGAAATACGCTGACCGTTGTACATTGTCATGTTCCTTAACAAGCACAGCCCCTACGACCTCGGGGGTGGCAGATAAGTAAACCTATAAGGGTTCCCCAATAACTAGCTTAAATAAATATTGCAAAGCCTCCAAGTACTTCTTCAACTCCTCAAAAGCTCGGGTACAATCTTCATCCCACTGGAATTTGGAGGCCTTCCTGAGCACTTTAAAGAAAGGAGCAGTCCGGTCTGCAGACCTGGAAATAAATCTTGACAGGGATGTTATTCTGCCGACCAGCTTCTGATTTTCCTTCAAATTTTGAGGAGGCTGCATATCCAGTAATGCCCAAACTTTTTCGGGATTAGCTTCTATTCCCCACTCAGTCACCAAGTAGCCCAAGAATTTTCCTCCTTTAGCTCCAAACCGGCACTTCAAGGGGTTCAGCTTCAACCCATATTACCGAAGAGTCCTGCATGTCTCTTCTACATCCTTGATCAGGTTCACGGCTAACGAGGACTTGATGAGTATACTGTAGGACCGTTGCGGCCGGCTAGAAGGGGGGTTGGATAGCCTGTAAAATCAAAAAACAAAACAACCCTTTTCGAACTCTTAAACTAGCACTTGCATAAAATTAACTTAAACAAGAAAAAGCAAGAAAAGGAAGAGGCACCGGATTTGACTTGGTTACAACCGGGGTGGTTGTTAATCCAAGAAAGATGATCGCACTATCAATCTCCTTCAGGCGGAGAAGCCTCTTACAGCAGTGAAAGCACAAAAGACAGAAGCTAAACTAGAACAGAAGCGCACAAGTGTTTGGAATGTAAATTTCTGAGTTGATTGAAAGCTTCTGGACCAAGGCTCTGCCATCCGAAAAAGGGCTCACCCGAACCCAACTTCCGGTCTTCTCGAGCGGGCTTCGTTCCGGCTTCTCGTCCCTCGGAATCGCCGTGTGTTCCCTTCTCGTCCGCCGGCGTACTCATTCGCAGACTTCGTCCCTCGGACGCACCGCGTGTCGTCCTTCTCGCTAGCTGCGTCTCTTGCTCCCCGAGCAATCTTCCGCTCCGGCTTTCGTCCCTCGGAACCACCGCACGCTTCCTTCTCGTCCGCCGGTGTACTCTTCCGCAGCACCTCGTCCCTCAGACTACCGTCTTTCTCGCTAGCTGCGTCTTCCGCTCGACTACCTGTGCTCCTAAGTTCCTGCACACTTAGACACAAGGTTAGAAACACACAAGACCTAACTTAACTTGTTGATCACACCAAAACAACCTTGGGGTTCCAACAATCTTCCCCTTTTTGGTGTGATCAACCCAAGTTAAGCTAGGGTAAAATAGACATTAAAAATTAAGTAAATTAACTTAATTTGCAATTTAAGTGCAAAAATAAAATAAGTTAATATTTTGGTCTACCTCCCCCTAGACTTATACTAATCCTTCTCCCCTTTTGATCACAAAAAAATGGGGTTTCAAGAAAAAAAATCTAAGAGTTAAAGACTTAGAAAATTTTGAGATCTTTAAAAATTTGTAATAATTTTCACACAAAGAGTTTCTGAAAAAAAAAAGTAAAATTTTCTAATGGATATTATAAAAAAATTCTAACTTAGGCATTTATGTAAAAAAAAATTATTTTCTAAAAGACTTGAAGCAGAAATTTCAATTTCATTATAACCTTTAACTAAATAAATCTTCTGAGAATTTTTCTAAGTGTTAAATAGAATTTTTTTAAAAAAAATCCTAAGTAAAAAAAATTTTGAAAAAATGTTTGAAAAAACTTTGAAAGCAGTAATTAATTCTAATTTTAATGCTTTGACAGAAAGTTAATTAAACATTTATTTCAATATTTTGGCTTCTAGGTCGTGGCGAGGCACTAGGCCTTCTTGGTTATTTGAGCAACAACCACTTCCTTAAACAAAGCCTCATAAAGAAATTCATTGTTTAATTTTCTCACTGAAAGCGCTAACCTCTATTAATATTTAGATTAAGCAAGATTTAGGAGCCCAATAAAGGTTCCATCCTACTAGGTTGATTAAAAATTTCTTAGGGACATATTTTCTAGAGATATTCCTAATTTGTCTCTGGTGATATCTATAATACCAATTTAAATTATTAAATCTTCTAACATTGGTTTTAGATGAACATGCATAGTCTATCCATGGCTTGTACGTCCCGACTTGCACGCTAGGTCTATATCCAGACCTGTTTACTATTTACTGCTATCCATCGCTTGTACGTCCCGACCTGCACGGTAGGTCTATTCCCGACCTGCTTCTGTTCACCGCTATCCTTAGCTTGTACGTCCCGACCTGTGCACTAGGTCTGTTCCCGACCTGCTTCTGCCTACCGTTATTCATGGCTTCTATGTCCCAACCTGTATGTCAGGTCTGCATCCAGACCTGCTTCTGTTTACTGTTATCCTTAGCTTGTATGTCCCCACCTGTGTGCCAGGTCTGCGTCCAGACCTGCTTCTATTTACTATTATCCTTGGCTTGTATGTCCCGACCTGCACGCCAGGTCTGCAACCAGACCTGCTTCTGTTCACTGTTATCCTTAGCTTGTATGTCCCGACCTGCACGTTAGGTCTGTTTCCTGACCTGCTTTTGTTTACTGTTATCCTTGACTTGTATGTCCCGACCTGCACGCCAGGTCTGCAACTAGACCTGCTTCTGTTTACTGTTATCCTTGGCTTGTATGTCCCAACCTGCACACCAGGTCTGCAACCAGACCTGCTTCTGTTCACCGTTATCCTTAGCTTGTATGTTCCGACCTGCACGTTAGGTCTGTTTCCCGACCTGTTTCTGTTCACTGTTATCCTTGGCTTCTATGTCCCGACCTGCACGTCAGGTCTGCAACCAGACCTGCTTCTATTTACTGTTATCCTTGGCTTGTACGTCCTGACCTGTACGTTAGGTCTGTTTATTCTACGCCCAGGGCCTTCTTTCCTTTACCTTTACTTGGCTTATGGGCTCAATCCTCAAATGTACCTGTCCCATGGGCCCTGTCTTTGACCGCTATCAAGGTTGGCCCTTGTCCGATTTATACTCCTATCCCTTGACCGCTCCGTCAGCTAAGACTTTGACCCTGGCCACGTAATCTTGACTTCTGACCAGTCACGGAGGCTAGACTTTTGACCTCCACGTTAATTTGACTTCTGACTTCCACATAAGCTTGGCTTCTGACCTCCACGTAAACTTGACTTCTGACTTCCACATAAGCTTGACTTCTGACCTCCACGTAAACTTGACTTCCGATCCTCTCGTGGTCTCGACTTCTAACCACATCATCTTACTGACCCCACAAACATACACCGTATCACACTCAAAGCTATAAATCTTTGAATTTCGATATAAATCATATTTGGAGGAATAATTTTTATCATCATCCCAGAGGTCCAATCTGTATGCTAACCATTTTTAAGATTTTCACTCAACTATCAACCATCCCGTGCTATGTGCAGCTTATAGTTTTAATTATGTGTAAGATATCAGAAGTGTATATTTGATTTAAATTTACACAATTTTGCGTACAGGATTAAGGTGTAGAAAGAAAGGGGAAAAAACCCTCATTAGTGGATTAAATAATAAAAAACTTGGACCAAATTGTTGATTCGCCCGCGTAATATTGATTTGACTTAATGACTCCGTCTGCAGCCTTTCCTTCCACCTTCCTCTGCTTCGTAGCGAAGGCACCGACGCGTCGGACGCGTCGAGAACAGTTTAAAAATGCCTCACCGATCGGGAAAAACAAAAAAGTTGAAACAGAGGAATAGAAATTTCTCATCTCTCTGTCTCTCCGATGATGTCCTCCAACCCCGCCCCGCCTATCCTCCCCATCTCCCACCCGATCGCCGGTGACGCCGACGCTGCTCCGATCTCCAGCCCCTCTTTCAGCGTCTTCCTTTCCCACCTCTCCGACTCCCTCCGCCGCTCCCTCTCCGAGCTCCGCCCTTGGTCGGAACTCGCTGACCGCTCCGCCTTCTCCCGCCCCGACTCCCTCGCCGACGCCTCCTCTCGCCTCCGCAAGAACCTCACCTATTTCCGCATCAACTACGCCGCTATTGTCGCTGCCGTCGTCGCCGTTTCCCTCGCCACCAGCCCCTTCTCCCTCATCGTCCTCCTCGCCCTCCTCACCGTCTGGTGCCTCCTCTATCTCTTCCGACCTTCCGATCCGCCCCTCGTCCTCTTCGGTCGGGCCATCTCCGACCGCGAGACCCTCGGCGGCCTCGCCATACTCTCCGTCCTCGTCGTCTTCCTCACCTCCGTTGGATCCATCGTCGTCTCCGCCATCATGGCAGGCGCCGCCCTCGTCGTCGCCCACGGGGCCTTCCGAATCCCGGAGGATTTGTTCCTAGATGAGAAGGAGCCCGACGGGTCCTCGGGATTCTTGCCCTTCCTTGGCGGTGCTAGACCGACCACGACCACAGCCTCGTCCGACCCAGCCATCATCGCGGCCCGCGTTTGATGTAATTTGGTGATAGTTTGTTTTAATTATATTTATAAATGGTTTTTTTTTAATTTTTTTATATTCTTTATACTGTGTTGGATTTACCTATACCATAGGTTAACATTGCCGTTGAATACATCATTTAAAAAAATTAATTGAAACGTAAGGTAATTAAAATAAAATTTTCATAAATAATAGGCTGATTAATTTGGTATGCCCAAAATGGTAGTGAATTTCTTTTTTATCTTTATTTTTTTTAAATCTAACAATTACTGGAATGAAAAGCATTTGAATGTTTTAGTTAAAATTTAAAGTAATTAAAATAGTTAGTGGAGATTTTAATAGAGGCGCCAATTGAAGTCCATAGCTATATATAAGACTCAGCCTAACAAGTCTGTTTAATTGTCATGTCAGGCCAAACGCAATACATAATTTCTAGATTGACAAGTGCAATATATAATTTCAAACTAACACATGATTTCATGGATATGGCATGACCTATGACATCATCAAAGGCTTCTAAAATGGGGGTTGGTTCGATTAGTTCAATCCTACAAGGCTAAAGCCCAGGCTTTACTCAGTCAAAATTATTTTTGAAATAAAGAGTCAACTCGGGGTATTTGGATTCACTTTTATTATAGTTAAAAGATTTGATCGGAGTCGGGTTTATAAGATAATCCTTTATTATTTTAAAAAAATATTTAAAAAATTAAAATTTGAAAATTTACAAATAATAAATAAATAACAATTATCTTTAAAATTCAAAAAAATGACGAGGATGGAGAAATTCAAAAAAGCTTGAAACTAACTATTAGTTTTTAAATAAACCAATTATTATATATACAATATGCATTACAATATATACCATGCTAGTAAAAAAGTGGAATTCATACTGTCGACTAGACTCGACCTCAAGGCGGGTCTGACCTGGACCAACGGTTCAACCGTAATTTTTTTTTTTCTTAAACGGCTTGAACTGCCGGTTAACCGACGGTTTATAGCCGTTGGAACCGCCGGTTTATAGCCGTTGAAACCGCCGGTTAATCGACGGTTCGTAGTCGTTAGGAGAGTTTTTTGGATATTTTTTTTAATGATTAGGATCATTTGACCGTTTTTTGATCAATGGTTATGATTTAGTGTTCGTTACTATCAAAACTCTATAAATAGAGAGCTTATTTCATCATTTTTCACACACATCTTCTCTACTCTTAATGTCATTTTCATATTCTCTAATCTCTACACGCTTTCGTTTCCAATTTTCAATTACAATGGAAGGAGGTCGCGGAGGTACATCATCTCGAGCTCGAAAGGGAAAGCAAATAATGAATCCGCTGGAGGAGGACCCTAACATTCAATCCACCGATGATGAGATCGAGCATCTTCCGAATCCGACACCCGAAACACAAGGAAGTACCTATGCAATTACTTCTAAGGTTCGGGAACTTCCTCCTCTAAATTCATTAAACATTTTGAGAATGTCACTCTTCCGTCTGGAGAAATGCGTGCAAAATGTAAGCACTGCAATGCTTCCTACAAATTCGAAGCCGGCGGCGGCTATGGGTCGTTGAAACGACATGTAGAAACGAAGCACCTGACGAAATATGGACTCGACCGTTATCAAACACAATTATCAAGATTTTCATCAACTAGCGGTAGTACCGATTCCGATTTATTTTTATATTCGGATAATAAATTAAAAGAATCATTAGCTAAATTTGTTTCCGTAAAACATCTTTCTTTTAGTTTTTTTTTATCTAAATGCACATTTGAAAATTTTTATAAAGAATCTCTTAATCCATGTGCTAAACGTGTTTTTAGGACTACACTTACTCGTACAATTAAAAAATTAGTAAAACAAGGAAAAAAGAATTTAATTGATGAATTTAGTAAATTAGATAATAAAGCTTCTTTATGTTCCGATATTTGGAGTGATCATTAGCAAACACATTCGTATATGGGTGTGACTTGCCATTGGATCGATAACTCTTGGAACTTCCAAAAAAGATTATTAGCTTATAGAGTTTTTGATGAATCACATAATGCTCATAATATCGCACAATTATTATGTTTAATTTTAGAAGAATATGGTTTAACTCATAAAATATTTTCAATATCATTAGATAATGCTAGTTCCAATACCGCTTGTATACATGATCTAAAATTTGTTTGTCAAACTATTATTGGAGGTTTATTTTTTCATATTCGTTGTGTATGCCATGTGATCCTGTCTGGAAGCTGAGAAAACGAACCTGCCGGTGTGACGTGTCTGGAAGGTTGACCGCCTCCCCATAACCCGGTTGATGATCTGTCCACTACGTTGACCAAGTCGTCTGGAGTCCTCCTCCGGTCAACAGTACCTGTATCCAGCGACCGGGTCGCCCCGGTCTCTGGTACCTCGGTGCTCGAGGCGAATCCCACAAATATATAAGTAACCGCATAATAGTATAGCAGAATAATTAACTAAATGTAGAAAAGGTACGAGAACGTACCTTGGCCCAGGGGGGCGCCCTCAGATGGATCGGTGAGCCGATAGTGGTGCTGATCTAGTCATCGCGTGGCGACATGGGGTCTAATGCAGCAGGGGTCCCAAGAGACGGCTCGTATGTCGGATATGGTAACAGCACCTCGGCGGGAATACTCTCCATTACCACATTCACATACCATCATTTCAACAAAGACAGAGATGATATTCTCACCCTATAATAAACTTTTGCCATGTCCTGACAATTGAAGGATGACTTATGTAAACTGATTTCAGACATGTCGAACTCTGGATTAGAAGCACACAGTTGGTGTTGTATCCTTCTAAACCGATAACCACTGCTTGATGTGTAATCTTCCATTATCTTAACCACTAACAAGACATTGCACCCAAAGGTGCAGCCAACTCGTTAACCAACCTTGAAGGTTTCCTCCACCGCCATTAGCATCCGGTGGATAAGAACATCAGCAGAAACGAGACAAAGCAAAAGAGAGGGAAGTTTTCCAGCCGCGAGAGCTCCAGAACCGAGGAGCAGCTAGGCGAGGCCGAGGGTTACAAATCGACGTGACGGAGCCAGCCGGAGAGCAATGCGAGAGAGAAAAGGGGAAGATAGATTGCGCAGCAAAAGCAAGAGAGAGCAGGGAGAGAAAGTCTCGGCGTCTCCGTCGTCGCCAGCGACGGGCACCAAAAGGAGAACCCTCCTCCTCGGCTAGCGGCGTTCCCCCAAAATCCCTCTTCCCTTTAAAGCCCTAACTTGTAAAAAGACCTAAGTGCCCCTGCCTTTTCCTCCTAATTTCCTCTCTGCCACTCAACTATATCCGGATCACAAGCCTCTTCTTCAAGTCTAGTCGAAGGAGGCGTGAGTCCGACTGACTGGACAGTCTATTGCAAAGAATTGAACCACTCTCGATGTCAAAGCCAAATCGCTAAACCAATAATATAATGTAACTCGAGCGGTCGCTATAATAATGGTGTCGTAGGAGATGGTAACGATACAGAGCGGACCAAGTCTGTAATCGGTCCAATGCTGAGTGCGCAGCCACGAAGATACCGACCGGACGATCGAAGCGCTGTCGATCGGATGGATAGATGCTATACGGACGCTGTCGTGCGAGCGATCGAAATGATGCCTATCGGTCGGATAAATGCCTGGCGGATGATACCGCGCGTGCGACCGGAATAATGTCGATCGGTCGGATAACTGCCGGGCGGACGATACCGCGCGTGAAACCGGAATGATGTCGATCGGTCGAATAAATGCCTGGCGGACGATACCGCGCGTGAAACCGGAATGATGTCGATCGGATGGATAACTGTCGGGCGGACGATACCGCGCGTGCGACCGGAATGATGTCGATCGGTCGGATAACTGCCGGGCGGACGATACCGCGCGTGCGACCGAAATGATGTTGATTGGTAGAATAGATACCTGGCGGACGATACCGCGCGTGAAACCGGAATGATGTCGATCGGATGGATAACTGTCGGGCGGACGATACCGCGCGTGCGACCGGAATGATGTCGATCGGTCGGATAACTGCCGGGCGGACGATACCGCGCGTGCGACCGAAATGATGTTGATCGGTAGAATAGATACCTGGCCGCGACGACTGCTCGACCCCGAACGGGGGAGATAGATGATCATGAATCTGGTCCGTGACCAGTGAAGGTCGCTCAACCCTGAACGGGGGATTTAGACATATGATGTGCTGGTCCGCTGAACTGGTCCGAAACCGGTGATGATCGCTTGAATATAATCCTCCCGGCCGATCGACTCGGGGGTCTTCGCCATCGAGCCCCTGGCTCGTATATAATCCTCCCGGCTGCTCGGCTCGGGGGTCTTCGCCATCGAGCCCCTGGCTCGTATATAATCCTCCCGGCTGCTCGGCTCGGGGGTCTTCGCCATCGAGCCCGTAGCAGCTACGGGCTCGTATATAATCCTCCCGGCTGCTCGGCTCGGGGGTCTTCGCCATCGAGCCCCTGGCTCGTATATAATCCTCCCGGCCGAACGGCTCGGGGGCCTTCGTCTTCGAGCTTGTGGCTCGGATATAAACCTCCCGGCTGCTCGGCTCGGGGGTCTTCGCCATCGAGCCTGTGGCTCGGATATAAACCTCCCGGCCGAACGGCTCGGGGGCCTTCGTCTTCGAGCCTGTGGCTCGGATATAAACCTCCCGGCCGAACGGCTCGGGGGCCTTCGGCTTGTGGCTCGTATATAATCCTCCCGGCTGCTCGGCTCGGGGGTCTTCGCCATCGAGCCCGTGGCTCGGATATAAACCTCCCGGCCGAACGGCTCGGGGGCCTTCGTCTTCGAGCCTGTGGCTCGGATATAAACCTCCCGGCCGAACGGCTCGGGGGCCTTCGTCTTCGAGCCTGTGGCTCGGATATAAACCTCCCGTCCGAACGGCTCGGGGGCCTTCAGTGATAACTCGACCCCGAACAGGGGAGAGAATATATGATATGCTGGTCCGTGCAGAGGTCTTCAGCCCGGGAGGTTTATAGTCGCTGGCCCGAATGCGTCCCGACTCTTGGTCGGTCGCCCGGGAGGTTTATAGTCGCCGGCCCGACTCTTGATTTTTAACGATGGTGCTCGTCGGTCTCCAAGTGAGACTACACACCCGGCCGAACGGCTCGGGCCTTCGTCGTCGAGCGCTTGGCTCGGAAAACCATATACCCGGCCGACCGGCTCGGGCCTTCACATCGAGCGCTTGGCTCGTATATAATCCTCCCCGAGGTAGTCTCGGCTAAAATGTACCTGGCCGAGCGGCTCAGGCCTTCGCTCCCTGAGGTAGAGTACTCAGCTATAATGTACCTGGCCGAGCGGCTCAGGCCTTCGCTCCCTGAGGTAGTACTCAGCTATAATGTACCTGGCCGAGCGGCTCAGGCCTTCGGGTTCGAGCCCCTGGCTCGGATATAAACCTCCCGGCCGAACGGCTCGGGGGCCTTCGTTTTCGAGCCCCTGGCTCGGATATAAACCTCCCGGCCGATCGGCTCGGGGGCCTTCGGCTTCGAGCCTGTAGCTTGGATATAAACCTCCCGGCCGAACGGCTCGGGGGCCTTCGTTTTCGAGCCCGTGGCTCGGATATAAACCTCCCGGCCGAACGGCTCGGGGGCCTTCGTCTTCGAGCCCATGGCTCGGATATAAACCTCCCGGCCGAACGGCTCGGGGGCCTTCGGCTCGAAGAACTACTACAAATCACATAACTAACCGAGAACAGATAACGGAAAGACTGACCTAGGTTATGAGGATAGCAGAACTCTCCGGCGTCGTCCATCTTCACGTCCAGATCAGGCGCGTTCCCACAGACGGCGCCAATTTGATCCTGTCTGGAAGCTGAGAAAACGAACCTGCCGGTGTGACGTGTCTGGAAGGTTGACCGCCTCCCCATAACCCGGTTGATGATCTATCCACTACGTTGACCAAGTCGTCTGGAGTCCTCCTCCGGTCAACGGTACCTGTATCCAGCGACCGGGTCACCCCGGTCTCTGGTACCTCGGTGCTCGAGGCGAATCCCACAAATATATAAGTAACCGCATAATAGTATAGCAGAATAATTAACTAAATGTAGAAAAGGTACGAGAACGTACCTTGGCCCAGGGGGGCGCCCTCAGATGGATCGGTGAGCCGATAGTGGTGCTGATCTAGTCATCGCGTGGCGACATGGGGTCTAATGCAGCAGGGGTCCCAAGAGACGGCTCGTAGGTCGGATATGGTAACAGCACCTCGGCGGGAATACTCTCCATTACCACATTCACATACCATCATTTCAACAAAGACAGAGATGATATTCTCACCCTATAATAAACTTTTGCCATGTCCTGACAATTGAAGGATGACTTATGTAAACTGATTTCAGACATGTCGAACTCTGGATTAGAAGCACACAGTTGGTGTTGTATCCTTCTAAACCGATAACCACTGCTTGATGTGTAATCTTCCATTATCTTAACCACTAACAAGACATTGCACCCAAAGGTGCAGCCAACTCGTTAACCAACCTTGAAGGTTTCCTCCACCGCCATTAGCATCCGGTGGATAAGAACATCAGCAGAAACGAGACAAAGCAAAAGAGAGGGAAGTTTTCCAGCCGCGAGAGCTCCAGAACCGAGGAGCAGCTAGGCGAGGCCGAGGGTTACAAATCGACGTGACGGAGCCAGCCGGAGAGCAATGCGAGAGAGAAAAGGGGAAGATAGATTGCGCAGCAAAAGCAAGAGAGAGCAGGGAGAGAAAGTCTCGGCGTCTCCGTCGTCGCCAGCGACGGGCACCAAAAGGAGAACCCTCCTCCTCGGCTAGCGGCGTTCCCCCAAAATCCCTCTTCCCTTTAAAGCCCTAACTTGTAAAAAGACCTAAGTGCCCCTGTCTTTTCCTCCTAATTTCCTCTCTGCCACTCAACTATATCCGGATCACCATGTTTTAAATTTATGTGTTCAAGATGGTTTAAAAATTTTAGAAAGTTATATTAAACCAATTAGAATTGTAATTTCTTATTTATGTCTCATCCATCTATAATGAAACAATGAGGTAGGTTTTGTAAAATTAATGGAATGAGACCTAAAAAATTTCCACCAACACGTTGGAATTCAACATACCAATTATTACAAGATTCATTTCAATATAAAGAATTATTATGTTCATTTTTTACACAAAACACTAATACTAATATATATTTATTTTACAACAATGGAATATTTGTAGTAGTATTTGTGAAATTTTAAATGTATTTAATGATGCAACCGAACAACTCTCCGGTGTTTATTATCCCACTGCTCAATTAGTTTTAGAAAATTTTTCTAATATAGTATTAGTTTTAAATGAACATATTAATAATGAATCTTTATCTCCTTGCATCTTAGCTATGAAAACTAAATGGGAAAAATATTTTTATTTAATTCCTGAAATTTATTTAACTACATTTGCTTTAGATCCTAGATTTAAATTAGAAGTTTTACAAGAAATGTTAACTTTATATTATGACGCGTTAATTCCAATTAAAGATTCTTCTTCCCCTGATCCAGTTAATATTATATATAATGTTAGAATTTATTTATATGATATTTATAATTAATATTATGCAAAATATGGAACACAAATTAATATTTCTGAAATACAACAAACTACTAGTAGTAATTTAAAACTTACAAAAGCACAACTCTTATTAAAAGAACGGACAAAACGTCCACGAGGATCCTCAAGTTCCACACAGGAACTTGAGAATTATTTTATGACTTCTTTTGATTTTAATGAAGCAGATAGTGAAAGCTTCGATATCTTAAAGTGGTGGTCACAGAAGGCTCAAAGCTTTCCCGTTCTCTCCGTGATCGCAAAAGAAATTTTAGCTTCTCTAGTGTCAACTGTTGATGTGGAGCAGACGTTCAGTGCCGGCGGCAACATATTAGATGAACGACGATCAACTTTGTCTCCCGACTCATTGGAAGCCCAAGCATTACTGGACGATTGGACCAGAGCGGAGAAAAGAATCCAAGGAATGCAACTTTCAGATGACGAAGTTGAAGATTTTGATACTGAAGGAACAAATACGACAGGAACAGGAAATGGAAGTGAATGAAAATGTAAAAGGATAAAAATGTAACAGAACTACGTGGGCTTTGATTCCCCTAAAGGGATACGTAGGCAATTTAAATAAGTGCAAACCCTTTTTTCAATAAATTTTAATTTCTAATTTTTAATGTTTAATGTTTAATGTTTAATGTTTAATTTTTAATTTTTTTAACATAATAATCTTGAACCGTGACGAACCGTGACAAACTGTGAACCGAACCGTGAACCGTAACCGTCTTGGGCGGTTAAGGTTAAGGGTCGACCTGCCTGGAACCGTCGAACCGTCGGTTCCGAACCGTGGTCAGGTCTACTGTCGACCCAATGATCATCAATAAGTAAATCAGGAAATTGTAATTGGCCAACACAAAGGAGAATTTTTTTTCCTCAACTTTACCGAGATTCAAAGCTTTACCCTATAGTAACAAATCTGCTCTATACTAACTAATTCAACCTTACCCCAGGGTGCATTGCAATATATACAATACTCGAAATATCTAAATTCAATGATTCTATATTCATAATACGTAAACATATTAATTAAATTTTATTACCTACTTTTAAAAATTATATATAAGTTTTACTAAGTGGTAAGAATTTAATTTATTTTAAATTATCTAAGACATTTAATTTAATTTACTCTGAATGAGAGATCGGAACGGAAACCTACTCGAGGAGAAGACCGAAAATAGGTCCGAATGAGCTCTATTTAGATGGCCAGAATCACGCAGACGGTCGGAGCAACAAAAGAGCGAATGGAGGCTTGAATTGCTACCGAAGGTGCCTTCAAAGTGAATTGAAGGCGTCCCCGCACCTTCACTGTGGAAGGTGTCTTTCATGGCTTGAAGAAGTCTTCGATGAATAGTACTAAGGCGCCTTCCAGCCCTATGGAAGGCACCTTCGACCAGACTGATACTACCGTTGTCAAAGGATAAAGTTTTATCCTTTGCCGTCTTGCTGGAGGTGCCTTCTAGCCCTATGGAAGGCGCCTTCAAGCCACGGATGAGATTTTTCAAGGGCTATAAAAAGACCATTGGACCTAGGAAATAGATAACAACTCTTGTAATCATTTCCTTGCAACTGTCTGAGCTATTCAACGAGTCTAAGAGGTTTCTCCGCCTTTAACGAAGGAGATTTTCTTTTAGTGCTTTTATTGGTCTTAGATTAATAACCACCTAGGTTGTAACCAAGTAAATCTGGTGCCTCGCCTTTAAGTTGTTATTTTCATTTATTATTATAGTTGCTTTTAATTAGAGTTGAAAGAACGGGAAAGGTTTTTTGTCTTATTTTTCTTATCAGGCAATTTACTCCCTCAAGCCGGCTGCCAAGGGTCCCAACACTCGAGTCGTCTCCCAATGAATGTAGTTGATGCATGATAAACCTAGGACCAATTTATTTATGAAATGGGTTTGGATTTTGAGATTAATTCTAATGGGTTTCTTATGTAATGAGTTATAATTGAGAAAGGAAAATAAAGACATGCAATTAACAAGGATTCAAACAACCTACACTACAATTGTAATCCAAATCATAGAAATCAAGGAAGATAAGTGATCTAATCTAACCTTAACTAATGAGGATACGGATCTAATCTAAACAGGGATTATCATTAAGTCACTGTAATTAACTAAGTAAGCAAGAATTTAAATGTAAAAGGGCACAAATAGGAGAACAACAAACTAAATCGACCTCAATCATATTCAAATTCAAATGCATTAAAGAATTAAACCAACCAAATTGTAACAATTAAATTCATTAGAACATGAACTACAAATTCAGATCTAGATCTCCATCAGTGGAGCTAACAAGCATTCAGATGAACTGCAAACAAGAAAACAAATCTAAAACTATATCTAACTAAACTAATTCAAGTATATAAAACTAAACAGTAAAGGAAACAGAAACTCAGCTAAAAATTGCAAGAACATAAATGCAGAAATCAGAGGAAGAAAATGATGAACCAAGGTGAGCTGGGAATCCCCAAGCACTCACTGATCTTGACAAAGATATCAAGATCTTACAATTGACGAAGAACTAATCCAATCAGATGCACTCTGGATTTGGTAGAAGCGGCTGGCGACGATGGAACATAAATCAGAGGAATGGAACAGAGCAAACACTTATGTCCATTCAGATGGTCGTAGAGCTTCGAGGAAGGAAGATCGCCGGTTGGAAAGGGAGAAAATCGGCTCAAACTATCGGATTGCTCCACTTCTCAGCTTCTTCTTCTTTACCCAAAATTACAACAGAGTTGGAGATCAGTGATGATTCAAAGGATTGAAGTGGCGTCGTCGGTCTCTGATGGGTAGATTTCAGTCGGAGGAAGGACCGCCCTTGACCTCGCTTGCTCACCGGCGGTGAAAGGTGGATCGAGGAAGAGGATCGCCCGCCTCTGCTTCACGCGATCGTTGTAGAATTTGACGAACAAAGAACCCCACTATAGCTTCTCATTTGAACTCATCTCAGATCTGAACGGACGGTCTAGAATGCTTCGAATCTTTATCTACGGTCGGATCAATTCAGATTTGGATCAAAAGCTCTGGATCTTGATCGATGGCAATGATCTACTTCCCCTTGGCTTGGATGGACTAGATCCTTGACGGATGGCTCAGATCTCTTTTAATCTTGAATGAATGGTCCATATTACTTCAGAGCTTGATCTCTTCAATTAACCCTAGATTTGAACCTAAATCAGGTCTGATCCGATCGAGTCCTTGCCCTTTGATGTCTGCAAATAATATATTCAAATATTAGCATCAAATACCGCAAATATAAAATAATTCATAATTAAGTCCACAAATGAATACAACTCATGAAATGTAATATAAACATGGAGTTTGTTGGGGCAATTTTCCTAGCTCAAGTTTTACCAGTTTGACTAAGCTTGAGTTGAGTCAAGCTTGAGTCGGGATTTGAGTTTTGATGTTTGACAATATAAGGAGATTGCTGGAGCAATCGTCTGATTGTGGAGATGGTCAAAGGGTTGACCAGGTTGATGAAAATACAAGTCAAGTAGGTCAAGGTTGACAAGAGACTTGACTGGGAAAGTCCTAACTGGATGTTAGGCATTTGGAAAGACCTAGAGAGGAGCTAGGCAGGAGAAAGTCCTGGTGAGGAGCCAGACAATTGGAAAGTCCTGGTGAGGAGTCAAGCAATAGGAAATTCCTGATGAGGAGTCAGGTAGTTGGAAAGTCCAAGTGTGATCTTGGCAAAGGAGAAAGTCCTGGTGAGGAGCTAGACAATTAGAAAGTCCAAGTGTGATCTTGGCAAAGGTTGTAAGTCCAAGCATGTGGTCTTAGCAAGGTAAGTCCTAGCGTGACTTGGCAAGGAGAACTCGATAACTAGGATGAGGCCGAAGGAAGCTCTTGAAGGCAAGGCGTTAAGGATGGGGAGATATCTGAGGGACGGAAGGCTGATGGAGGAGGCTAGAAGGCTAGTTCGATGTTGGTCGAGTGTGGTGGTATAATCCGACAACTAGGATGAGGCCGAAGGAATCTCCTAAAGGCAAGGCATGAACGATAGGAGATATCCGAGGGACGCAAGGCTGATGGAGGAGGCTAGAAGGCTAGTTCGAGGTTGGTCGGGTGAGGCCAAATGCTAGACATGGAGACCCAACAAGTCACGGTTGACCAGGAGTTGGGTTGGAGAGTTTGGACTTGAGTTTGAGTCAAGTCCAGACTGGTCAATCGATCGGGTGATCGATTGAACCAGGGTCCAATCGATCATTCGATCGATTGGAGTGTGCTGCGATTGTGGGAAGGCCCAATCGATCGGTCGATCGATTGGGATGAGGAATCACGAGCACAGAGGCTCTCCCAATTGATCGGGTGATCGATTGGGAGCTGCCAATCGATCGGTCGATCGTTTGGGCAGCAAAAGTTCTCACGCGAACGCGAGAGCACAGAAAGGTGCTGAATCGATCGGGCGATCGATTCAGGCAGCCCTAATCTGTAGCGCCATAAAATTCTCAAAGTTATTTTATAAATATTCTATGATTTTTCTGGAACTTTAGAATATTTTTATGGAATTTTTAGAGTAGCGGAAGTAGCAAAAATAAATAGAAACGTAAAATAGCTTAAGCGGTAATTGAACTCGGGACCTATTGGGTCCTACGACTTAAGGTGAACTCTAGTAACCAGGTGAACCCAGCAGGGCCGTGCTGAAAGGAAAAGGGAACAATTATATTTATGTTTCAGTTGGGCCGAATTACCCACTAAATATAAATAGGGATTTAAGTGAGGAATTGTTATTTTCTTAAACGAGAAAAAAAAACCTTTCCCTCATCCTAGTCACGCCGCCCTCTCCTTCCTCACCTCTCGGCGCCAACCTCAAGAAACCTAGGGTTTCCGTCCCAAGGGCAAGAGGAACACCTTCCGGCGATATCTCGGCTACAAGAACGTTCCTCCCCGTGAGAAGAGCACGTGGACGCGAGGAAATCGACGGAGGGATCTTCTTCTCCGGGAATCTAGCGATTAGAATCGTAAGAAAATTAGAACAGAAGGTAAGAAACCCCTCACCTGCAATATAAGTAGCTAGTCGTATGTTTGGATGCATTGTTTTAACCGTATGCAGATTTTCAGTGATAGGGTGCGAATTAGCGCACACCAAGTGTTTGATTAAACGCTTAGCTCAGTTAAATGCCACCATAGGCATTTTAATAGCTTAGATAAATGCAATAGAAGCATTTTTACAGCTTAATTAGTCTTGCTACAGTTTTTATGGACAAAACGTCCAATGGGTGGGCTCCCACAGTTGCCCCTAGGTTTAGATAACCTAGTTCTGGGTTTAGACAACCTAGTAAGAGCAAGACAAGAATTATTAGCTTATGTTCAGTATTTTATTTTTCAATGGCACTGTACTGGATTAGATATCCATTGGGTTGGACTCCCATAGTCGTCCCTAGGTTCAGCTAACCTAGTAAACCCTACTAGATTCAGAATTTGCAACCCCGGGTTTAGTTAGGGATGCGCACACAGCAAGTACAGTCGCCGGGCCCATCAGCAGCATGGTTAGTATTTTCATCTATTATATATACATAGTTTTCAAACTCTCACAAAATAGTTATGTGAAATCAGTACAACTTCAGCATTAGTCTAGCATTAGCTTAGCTCAGCTTTTTATATCAGTTTAGTTTTCCTAATGATGCAATGTGATAGTTATGATTAGCTTTATGGCCATGATTAGTGTTGATTCTATGTATTGTATGTCATGCCATGTTTAGCATATTCAATACGTATTTCAAATAGCATGTTTTCAAAGCATAATTTGCATCGTATGCATGTTTTGTGAGGTAGATGGTTTCTTACTAAGCATAAAGCTTACAGATACTCTTTCCTTATACTGCAGATAAAGGTAAAGGAAAGATGGACTAGTGGAGGCTGGAGGGCAATGCGATGAAGGTGTGTGTGGAAGGAACCTGGAATAAAGATCTTGGAGAAACTAGCAAACTAAGACTTTAGTTTTATATGGTGTTATTTTCCGCATTTCTAGTTATTTTAATGCCTTGAATCGTGAACGACTTGCTTAGATTGTTAGTACTTATGCTCATATCCCTAGTTATGTGTCATTGGTATGTTTCCAGTTATTTTAGAACTTATGTAGGTGAGTTTGGCACGAAACAGTGATGAAATCAGAGCCTTGCTGCGAAATCAGAAACCCCAATCGATCAGTGGATCGATTGGGGGCCCTCAATCGATCAGTGGATCGATTGGGAGCCTGGTTCTGCGAACAGTAAGCTTCTGGACCGATCAATCGATCGATCCAGTCGCATTCTATCGCGAACAGGGAGTTTGGGGATCGATCGTTCGATCGATCGGGAAGTCGCTCCCGCGAACAGAGAGCTCTGGAATCGATCGTTGGATCGATTGGCCAGTCTGGATCGATCAGCCGATCGATCCAGAATATTACCCGAGCACAGTAGCCATCTGAATCGATCCATGGATCGATCCAACAGCTTGCAATCGATTGGGTTCAACCTGGATCGATTGGGAAGCTGGGTTTTGACCCAGTGACCTTGTATTTCAGCTCCTTGATCATAGGGGATGTAGGATATGCCATTTATACCTTAGATTGCATCCCTTGGCACTTGTAGAACCCAGAACTTGTGT
The DNA here is from genome assembly GCF_018446385.1 of Zingiber officinale. Classification (NCBI taxonomy): domain Eukaryota; kingdom Viridiplantae; phylum Streptophyta; class Magnoliopsida; order Zingiberales; family Zingiberaceae; genus Zingiber; species Zingiber officinale. The sequence goes on from NC_055997.1 coordinate 125,331,873, forward strand.
TAGCTTAGTAAAGTTCTAAATTGGTATAGTTTCCCGCACCTAGACTTAGTAGTGGTCATGGATATAGCTTAGCACGGCATATTGTGATGGTCCGGCCTTACAGCCTAGTTAGTAGAAGGCGGGTCGTTACAGAGTGGTATCAGAGCAGAAAGTTCCATACTTCCTACACACACATCAGCATTGAACCTGCAGCTTCCAAGTAAGAATACCTCTCATTTTTTTAATGTTCCTGCTTTCTTGTTATGACTTATGTTAACTGAAGCATGTTAGTATATGATAATGTTTAACAAGATAGCAGTATTTATGTAACCATGATTAGATTAGTTATGTATATCCTCTATGTCTTTAGAAATGACACGAGGACGCCCAGCTAGAAGGGCACCAGCTACTGAGCCCCAGCATGAGGCAGGCAGTTCAGTGCCTCCCCCAGACCTTACAGCATTAGTGGCTCACCCTAAAGGCTAACCAGCAGAATACTCCCACTGTCACCCCAGAACCCAACATAGCAACCCCAGTGGTTATAGAGGTTCCACCAGTGCAGCCTACAGCACCAGTAGCCCCAGCAGCAGAGGCAAAGAGAGAAGCCTACCTGATCCAGTGGCAGAGAGTCAAGCCCGAGAACTTCTCAGGCACCAGTGAACCATGGGATGCTCAAGCCTGGTTCAAAACACTGGAGAGTACGATGGAGCTTCTGGACTGGCCAGAACAGGAAAAAGTGAAGTGCGCCTCCTTCTGCTTGGCAGGAGATGCACGTATGTGGTGGGAGAGAATTAGAGCGAAGCGCCCAGTGAATCAGATGTTGGTGCAGCGGAGGCCGGCAAGAGGGGGGTGAATTGCTGAAAACAAAAATTAAACTATACCCTCCTCGTACTTTTAACTCAATTAGTGCAATAGTGATAAATTAATAAAGCAATAAAAACTAAATAAAGAAATACAGAGAAGATCAGGATTTTAACCTGGTTACAACCAAGGAGGTTGTTAATCCAGGACAGTAGAAAAGAGCGCAGTAAGAAAAATCTCCTTTCTGAAGGCGGAGAAGCCGTTTACACTTTTGAAGCTCACTAGTTGCTTAGGAATTGCTTACAGATTGATTGCTTGAGTTGTTGTTGAATTCCTAGCTTCAGGGGCCTTTATATAAGCCCTGGAAATCTTATCTCGAGAGTCCAAGGCGCCTCCAACAGGGTTTAAGGCGCCTCCAACTCAATCTGCGGATAAAACTTTATCCGCAGCGCAAACGGTCAAATTGGCCTGCTCAAGGCGCCTTAAACAATCCATTCAAGGCGCCTTCAATGTGTTTAAGGCGCCTTCAATGTTCCTGCTACAGTAATTTCTGCTACAGTAACTTCCAACCTCTTTTGACTCCTTTTCTTCTTCACTTTGTCTTCCGAAGCTTAGTTTGTTTGGGTGATTTCGGCCAACCGAAATAGGGCTCACCCGAACCCAATTTCCGGCCTTCTCCTCGAGCAGCCTTCCGTCCCGGCTTCACGTCCCTCGAACGCCGCGCACGCTCTTCACGTCCATCGGAGTACTCTTCCGCAGCTCTCTCGTCCTTCGGACGCACTGAGCCCGTCGGCTCCCTTCCCGTGCCGTCCTTCTCGCTAGCTGCGTCTTCCGCTCGACTTCCTGTGTTCCTAAGCTCCTGCACACTCAGACACAGGGATAAAATAAACAGGACCTAACCAACTTGGTTGATCACATCAAAACTACGACGGGGTCCAACAATCTCCCCCTTTTTGATGTGCATCAACCCAAGTTCAAGTTAGGGTTAGAAATAGAGACATAAACAGTAATTTTAAAGAAAAATTACTAAACTAACAAGTTAAGAATAATTTTTTAAAAAAAATTTAAGTTTTCTCTAACTCCCCTAAACTTGTACTTTTCTCTCCCCCTTTGATCACAGCAAAAAATGGGGTCTTAAAAATCTTCAAGTAAGACTAAAGTTTTTGAAAATTTTCTAAGTTAAAAATGAATTTTTGAAAAAATTGCTAAGTTAAAATGAATTTTCCAAAAAAAATTTCTAAGTAAAAAAAAAATCCTAAGTAAATGTTCAAATGTTCCAAAAAAAAATTTCTAAGTCAAGTGAATGAACTATTAGAATTTTCCAGAAGAAAATTTCTAATTAAAAAAAAAATTAAGTTAGAATTTTTTTTTTAAAAAAAAAATTCTAAGGAATTTTTGTTTATTTTAACAAATATTTGATAAACTTTCAAAGTATTATTTAATTCTTGTTTAATGCTTTTTCAGAAAGTTAATTAAATATTTTTTTTCAATATTTTAGCTTCCAGGTCGTGGTGAGGCACTAGGCCTTCTTGGTTATTGGAGCAACAACCACTTCCTTAGACAAAGCTTTCATAAAGAATTTCAATGTTTAATTTTCTCATTGTAAGCTTTTAATTTTTAAAAAAATTAATTAAGCACAGATTTTGGAACCCAATAGAGGTTCCTTCCTACAGGATTATTCAAAAATCTAGGGGGTACATAGTTTCTTGGTATTTTTCTAAGTTGACCTTGATGCTTCCTTATATACCAATTTAATTTACCATAAATTTTAATTTTGAATTTGGAAATTGATTTAAGCATACATCAGATTTCAGTTTTTCAATTTCTAATTTCAAATTTTCATTTTCTGATTTTAGATGATCATACATTTCTAACGGCCATGCTCTTGCTAGGTTCAACTTTAGTTCAGCATTCTCTTTTTCTAATTGATCTAACTCTTTAGAAAGAGACTTGATAAATTTAAAAGATTGAGTTGAGGTTAGATTGCGTACCTTACTTACCTGGTCTGGTGACGCTCCCCCTTCACTGCTGCTTTCTTCTTCTGATGTTCCTCCCCCTTCATCGATGCTCATCTCTGAGCTTGAGTCTTCTTCCGGTTGATGGTTCGCCAATAGCGCTAACCCTGAGAATTCTTCGATGTCCGACTCAGAGGTTGACGAATCTGACCAAGTAGCCTTCAGATTCTTATACTTGGAGGGTTCTGGTTTCTTGTATTTTAGCTTTTCCTTTTCTTTCTCCTTTCTCTTCAATTTTGGGCAGTCCTCCTTGATGTGCCCTTCTTCGTTGCAGTTGTAGCAACGAACTGTCCTCTTCTTTCGATGATGCCTCTGCGATTTAAATTTATTAGAACTGAAAAACTTATTGAAGCGTCTTACCAGTAGTGCCGCTTCGGATTCGTCGACTGAGGCTTCGGAGTCAGAATTGTTCATCTTTGCCTTTAAGGCAATGTTCTGACTTGTCTTCTCTGCTCCGTTGGGTTCTGAAACTCGAGATTCGTGAAGTTCAAAAGTCGAAAATAATTGTTCTAACGTACTTACCTCGAGGTCCTTAGAGATGTAGTATGCATCTACTAAGGAGGCCCACTCTGGAGTTCTCGGGAAGGCATTTAGCGCGTATCGGATAGAATCCCGGTTGGTTACCTCTTCTCCAAGGTTTGTTAGTTGCGTTATCAGCTCCTTGATTCTCGCTTGGAGTTGCACTACCTTCTCGCCTTGGTTCATCCGGAGGTTCGTTAACTGGTTCCGGAGGATGTCGCGCTTCGCTAGCTTCGCTTCGGAAGTACCTTCGTGAAGCTCCAGGAATTTCTCCCAGAGATCTTTCGCTGAGTCGTAGCTTCCGATCCGATTTACCTCCTGCGGCGGTGGAACGCTGGTATTTCCGTTGGCGACGAAATCGGCTTGCTCCTTCTTGCTCCATGTGTTTTCTTCTTTGTCTTTCGGCGCTGCAAAACCATATTTCATTGTAATAAGAATATCAAAATCGGTTTTAAAAAATACCTCCATTTTGCGCTTCTAGGTGGCGAAGTCTCCGTCGAACTTCGGGGGATGGATGTTCGCTCCGGCCATCGTCTTGATCGTAGTGCTTCAGTTGGCGGTTAGTCCTTCTGAGGTGATCATGCTCTGATACCACTTGTTGGTGCAGCGGAGGCCGGCAAGAGGGGGTGAATTGCTGAAAACAAAAATTAAACTATACCCTCCTCGTACTTTTAACTCAATTAGTGCAATAGTGATAAATTAATAAAGCAATAAAAACTAAATAAAGAAATACAGAGAAGATCAGGATTTTAACCTGGTTACAACCAAGGAGGTTGTTAATCCAGGACAGTAGAAAAGAGCGCAGTAAGAAAAATCTCCATCTCTGAAGGCGGAGAAGTCTTTTACACTTTTGAAGCTCACTAGTTGCTTAGGAATTGCTTACAGATTGATTGCTTAAGTTGTTGTTGAATTCCTAGCTCCAGGGGCCTTTATATAGGCCCTGGAAATCTTATCCCGAGAGTCCAAGGCGCCTCCAATAGGGTTTAAGGCGTCTCTAACTCAATCTGCGGATAAAACTTTATCCGCAGCGCAAACGGTCAAACTGGCTTGCTCAAGGTGCCTTAAACAATCCATTCAAGGCGCCTTCAATGTGTTTAAGGCGCCTTCAATGTGTTTAAGGCACCTTCAATGTGTTTAAGACGCCTTCAATGTTCCTGTTACAGTAATTTCTGCTACAGTAACTTCCAGCCTCTTTTGACTCCTTTTCTTCTTCACTTTGTCTTCCGAAGCTTCGTTTGTTTGGGTGATTTCGGCCAACCGAAATAGGGCTCACCCGAACCCAATTTCCGGCCTTCTCCTCGAGCAGCCTTCCGTCCCGGCTTCACGTCCCTCGAACGTCGCGCACGCTCTTGACGCCCACCGGAGTACTCTTCCGCAGCTCTCTCGTCCTTCGGACGCACCGAGCCCGTCGGCTCCCTTCCCGTGCCGTCCTTCTCGCTAGCTGCGTCTTCCGCTCGACTTCCTGTGTTCCTAAGCTCCTGCACACTCAGACACAGGGATCAAATACAACAGGACCTAACCAACTTGGTTGATCACATCAAAACTACCACGGGGTCCAACATCAGATGACATGGGCTGACTTCGAGAAAGAATTCTTTGAGGAGTTCTTTCACATGCGGGTCACAAACCGCCACTACGACGAGTTCACTGAGTTTCGCTAGGGCAATCTTTCAGTGGAGGAAGCCGTGAAGAAATTCAACAGATTGGCTCGTCTATGCCCTGAGCTAGTCAGCACAGAAAAAGAACGAGTCCGGTTGATGCTCAAGATGCTGAGGCCGGAAATAGCAATGAACGTGGCTGGCGGCGTCCATAGGCCGCAAACCACCGAAGAACTAGTCAGCAGTGCTCTGACCACTGAGCACTATCAGAATAATATTAAGCAGTAGAAGCAAGTCCTCTCAGAGTCCAAAGGGCAAGGAGGCTCAGGTACCCAGAAACAATAGGGCCACAGCTCTAACTGGAAAGGGAACTCCAGCAACAAGCGCAAACCAGGAAGTTACCCGAAAGGAGGACCAGCTAGTAAACAGCGTAGTTATCCCAAATGTGCTACTTGTGGGAAATTTCACCCAGGAGTTTGTCGCAAGGGCACACGAGGATACTTTGAATGTGGACAAGAAGGGCATATGGCTAAGCAGTGCCCAAACAAGACAAGTCTTCCTCAACCACAGCCGATACAGTACGGAGGCCAGCCAGCACAGCTGCATCAGATGCAGGCCGTCTTAGATGGTCCACACATCAGCCAGGGCAGATTAGAAGCCCCTCCAGCTACGACCAATGCGAGGATCTACTCACTCACCAGAGAGGACGTAGCAAATGCCTCGACAGTTGTTTCAGGTTAGATCAGTATTTTACAGCAAAGTACAACTGTCTTATTCGATACTGGGGCAACCCATTCTTATATATCCAGGGCATTTGCCGAGAAGTTAGTGATACCCCCAGAGGTACTCAGTAGTCAGTTTCTGACAACCTTACCTTCAGGAGAAATTATGGCATCCACGCACTGGCTCAGAGCGGTGTCAGTCATTATAGCAGACAGAGAACTCTTTTGTGATCTGATAGTGCTAAATATAACTGATTACGATGTAATTTTTGGAACGGACTTCCTAATCAGATACGGTGCCTCTATAGAGTGTCGTAAATAGAAAGTCATATTCCAACCGGAGGTAGAAGTACAGTTCGAGTACATCGGGGAACCAAAGAGAAAGGCCAAGAAGTTTCTCTCAGCTCTAAAAGCACAGAGGTTAATGGATTCAGGATGTACGGGATTTTTAGCGCATGTAGTCAATGTCAGTCAGGACAAGGACTAACAACTAGCAGAGGTCCGAGTCGTATGTAACTACCCAGCAGTCTTCCCTGAGGAGTTACCAGGACTAGCACCAGACAGGGAGATTGAATTTGAGATAGAACTCATTCCCGGTACAAATCCTATCTCTAAAGCGCCCTACCGCATGGCTCCAGCAGAACTGAAGGAACTTCATGGGCAATTACAGGAGCTGCTTGACAAGGGCTTCATACGTCCTAGTCACTCACCATGGGGAGCGCTTGTATTGTTCGTGAAGAAGAAGGACGGGAGCATGCGCTTGTGCATAGATTACAGGGCACTGAACCAAGTCACCATCAAGAACAGGTATCCTCTTCCCAGAATAGATGACCTGTTCGATCAGCTAAAGGGAGCAGCAGTGTTCTCTAAGATAGACCTCAGATCAGGTTATCATCAGGTGAAGGTTAAAGAAGGGGATATACCCAAGACAGCATTCAGGACTAGATACGGACACTACGAGTTCGTAGTCATGCCCTTTGGCGTGACAAATGCTCCAGCTACTTTCATGTGTAACACCCCAAATTTTATGATTTGGAGTCCAAAAAGACCTTATTAAAATCTAGAAATACTTTAGAAAAATTCTAGAGATTTTTAGGAATTTATAGAATATTTTTATGCAATTTTTGGAGGTCGTTTGGTATTTTTACTAGACGAAGGAAGTTTCGACAAAAAAATGTCCAAGCCAAGAATTGAACCCACGACCTTTGACTTGGTCCAAACCCGGTTCACCAAGTGGGCAAACGGATTTTTCTGTTTAGAATTGGTAGCAAATTTATTTAAGAATTAGTTAATTAACAGAATATTAAGGTTATAAAAAGAGGAACTTAGGGTGGGATAATTCGAATTACCCAAACCTTTCTCTCCTTTCCTCACCTCACGCGAGCGTCGGCGATTCTCCTCTCGGGCGAAGACAAAGCCGAGCTAGGTTTTTCCTCCCTCCGGCGGCCGGCGAAGACTTCCTTTCGGCGAACCTTGGTGATTTCGATCCTTTCGTTGAGGTGAGCTCGGAGGGACGAGGAAGAGGCCGGGAACTCAAGTATCTCGGAAACCCTAGAGTTGCCCTTCTCCTTCGGCAGTAAGCTCAAGAACAGCAAGGTAAGTCGCTTACTCACCTGCGGTAGGATAGCTTCGAAGTTTAATTCTTGTTCCTTTTCTTGTTCCCGAAGTTTGGATGAAACCTAGGGCTGTGTTGTTGCGAGTTGAACGGTGAAGCTTTGGTTTCTTATGGTTTGTAATGGAGTAGTTCGGGTTCAAGTTGGCTTCTTGTGTGGATTCCTTTCTCCTTAGATGGCTCTACCTCTTTAGATGGTTCTGTTTTTGGGATAGGCCGCAGGTTGTGTGTTTCCCATTGTGTCGTGGCTTTAGTAATTCAGTGAAGGTTTTTGTTGTGGCTCTATACCCATCTTGTGTTCTAGATGATTACTGTCGTGAGATTTCAAAGGAAGAATATGGACGGGTCAAGCATAAGGAGTGTTCTGTTGGGTTCCTACCGTGCCACTGAACGGGGGGATTGTATTTTGGTTTTCGGATTTTGCTTCTCCTTGTTTTTGAATCGTGTAGAAAGGTTACTGTTTTGAGTTTGCTACCATGAAGTTCTTGTTCGGTGAATTTTTATACGGCTTGAAGATGTATGAGGCATAATGATAGAATTATAGTTTGTGGGCTATAGATCGACACATTGAAAGTCCATCTGCAGGACGCTAACCTGTTGCTAGATAGAGTAATGAACATATCTTCTTCTGCTTTGTTCTTGACTGTTTTGGCTTGGTTCATCATTGCGATTTCATGTCAATTCTAGTTGCTATTCTCACAAGATCTGTATATCTGTGTGTTCTAATGTAGAGAAAATGTATTAGCTAGAAGTTTCAATTATCTGATTTGGTTGATAACTAGAAGTTTCAATTATCTGATTTCCTCTACATCTTTCAACGTTGCCAAACTTATCCAAAATTTGGGGGCAACACTTGATGCTCAAGCGTTACATAGGATACAAACTTTAGTAGATTTGTATTTTGTTATTAGTTGGGCACAGGCAGATTTTATTTTACTATTAGATGAGTAGTTCTCTATTGCTAATAGAAGTGCAGATTTTATTAAGTATTAGTGCAGATTTTTAATATGCATCGTAGATTTTTAATATGCATCGCAGATTTTTAATATGCATTGCAGTGCAGATTTCTTTAGAACTTATAGTGCAAAATTCCTTAGAGTTTCAAGTGCAGTTTCGTTAAACTTATAATGCAGTTTTGTTTAGCACAGTATGTAGATTTCTGTTAGCTTAACATGCAGAATTTTGATTAGCATAGTATGCAGATTTATTTCTGTTAAAACTGTAATTTTGGAACTTCCCAAGCACAGCAGTTTCAGTTGTTATAGCATTCAATTTTAGTTTGTTTAAGTATTCAATTTTGGTTTGTTAAAGTATTTGAGACCAATCTTGTATGAGACATCCTTTTATGAAAGATATTAACAAGTATAAGAAAGATAAAGAAAAGAAAGAAGAAGGCCAAGGCCTTAAGTAGATCCCAAAGTCAAGACTTTAGGGATTATAGCACACAAGGTGCTAAAGAAAGTGCCGAGGCATTATATATTAGAAGTATTAAAAGATAACAAGTATTTTACTTTTATCAGTGGCACTGTACTGGACTCTCAGTTGTCCTTGGGCTGGGCTCCCATAGTCGGTCCCTAGGTTTAGATAACCTAGTATGCAGGACTCTCAGTAGTCCTTGGGCTGGGCTCCCATAGTCGGTCCCTAGGTTTAGATAACCTAGTATGCAGGACTCTCAGTAGTCCTTGGGCTGGGCTCCCATAGTCGGTCCCTAGGTTTAGATAACCTAGCAAATCCTACTAGATTCGGGACCAGCTATCTCGGGTCTAGTTAGGGATGCGCGCATAGTAAGTACAGTTGCCGGGCCCAAGAAGAAGTTGATTATTATTTTGAAGTATTATAAGTATAAGTTTTGAACAAGTAAAGCAAGTTTTACATAAGTATAAAGTATTTAAAGAATAAGTCTTTAAACAAGTGAAATAAGATTCAGAAGGTGTTTAGAATTCAGTAAGCTTAGTTCTTTGTGCAAGCATGATAGTATAAACTTGCCTTACATGTTTAGCCTTTCAGTATGTTTCTTTACTAATAGAAGAGCATGAGTTAGTTTACTGTTCTTTGCTATTTATGAGCATGGTTAGCTATACATGTTTAGTATTTCAGTTAGTATGATTCCTTTGCTATGTATGCGCATGAGTAGCTTTACATGTTAGCATTCAGTTTTAGCATGTTTTTATTTATATACATGCATATCGAGATTTTGTGAGTTAGATAGCGCTTACTAAGCAAATTTTGCTTATAGACTACACTTCCTCTTACTGCAGATACAGGAAATGAAAAGATACAGAAAGGAAGGCGACAAGGAGGTGTTCGAAGGATGTGTGATGCCAGGACTATGGAAGCCTTGGGACTAGGAAAGAAGTTTTAGTTTAGTTTTTATTGTCTTTTGCTATGTTAGGAGTATTTGAGTTAATATTTGTTATTTTGATATGATTAGGACGTAGTAGAAGAATTGTAATCTTGTGTGATGATTTCTTGTGTTGTTTTCTTTATTTTGGATTTATTATACTGCGTGGTTGATTGATATGTGTTCCAGCCGCTTGTGGCTGAGTATATATTGCATGTATTGTTGAATAAGGTCACTGGTACAGGGGAGACTCTGCCGAAATTTTTCGGTAGGGTTTCCATGTGATTTTTAATCATACCGGTTAAGTAGAGTTAGTAGATAAGTAACGGTCATCCTTAGAGAGTAGTAGTAGTAGTAAGAAGGGTGGTCGTTACATCATGGACCTCATGAACAGAGTATTCAGGGATTACCTAGATAAATTTGTTATTGTGTTTATCGATGACATTCTTATCTATTCAGGAACTCAGGAAGAACACGCAGAGCACCTGCGAATAGTATTGCAGACCCTTCAGCAGAACCAGCTGTACGCCAAGTTCACGAAATATGAATTTTGGTTAGATCAGGTGTCCTTTCTGGGTCACATCATCTCAAAGGATGGTATCATGGTAGACCCCAGTAAAATAGAAGCTGTGAGTGGTTGGAAAAGACCCAAGAACGCCAGCGAAATCAGAAGCTTTCTGGGATTAGCAAGTTATTACAGAAAGTTCGTAGAGGATTTCTCCAGGATAGCCTCCCCACTGACAGCTCTTACCAGAAAGAACAGGAAATTTCAGTGGACAGAGGACTGTGAGAACAACTTCAGCGAGTTAAAAAGGAGATTGACCAGTGCACCTATTCTGACCCTACCAGAAACCACAGATAGCTTTAATATTTACAGTGATGCCTCTAAATTGGGATTAGGAGCAGTACTGATGCAAGAAGGTAAGGTGATCGCCTATGCCTCCAGACAACTCAAGGAATATGAGAAGAATTACTCTACTCATGACCTTGAGCTTGCAGCAGTAGTGTTCGCTCTCAAAATTTGGAGACATTACTTGTATGGAGCTCAGTGCAGAGTGTATACAGATCATCAGAGTTTGAAATACTTCTTCACTCAGAAGGATCTGAATATGCAACAGCGCAAATGGCTAGAGCTGGTCAAAGACTACGACATAGACATCCTCTACCACCCAAGAAAAGCCAATAAGGTGGCGGATGCACTTAGCAGAAAGTCCGATGCTACCTTACTATCCCTAGCAGCCATGTCACCGCCCCTACAGAGAGAGATCACAGATTTTGGTCTTGAACTCATAGTTGGACAGCTCTCTACGATGACATTAGAGTCTACCTTGCTTGGTGACATCCAGACAGCTCAGGAATAGGATCCTGAAATTCAGAAAATCAAGCAAGGGATAGCAGAATCAGAAGGTAGAGAGTTTAGAGTGTCCACTAGCGGGGTGTTGTATTTCGGTGACAGACTCTGTGTTCCAGATTAGGAGGAACTAAAGAGGAAGATTTTAGATGAGGCTCACAGGACTCCTTATGCGATGCATCCAGGTTCCACCAAGATGTACCTGTTGGTTGCTACTCGGAAAACCTAGAGGTTCCACCAAGATGTACCTCGTTGTGTAACCATAAATCACACCACAAACAAATCCCAGAATCTCCCTCGCTAGGTGGTGCCCTGGGTGCTCCTGCCACAGGCGCACTCACGGTCGCAAGGTCGCTCTGATACCAAAAATTTGTCACGCCCCAAAGGAGTCCCTGCCAGACAAACATCCGGCAGAGTCTCCCCTGTACCAGTGACAATATGAAGCATCACTACAAGCACAATACATCAGCCACATGCGGCTGGAATATTTATATACACAACCACGCAGTTATAATATAAACAACCCACACGGCTGTACTAAAAACCAACACAGCGGAAAAACGAAAACGGAAAGCCCACACAAGACAAATAGATACAACGCATGCCGGCACGGCTTAAACACAAATACATCACCAAAACCATAGGATAGCCACATGGCTATACACAAATACAATGCCAAAAATAAGAAAAGAATATACAAAAGAAAACAATCACGATCTTCGGATGTGACGTAGGACCCGACAGACAAGATACTCCGAGCGACACCAACCATCTACAGGCTACTTGAAAACATAAATGTATACATGCGGTGGTGAGTATAGGTAACTCAGCGGGTAATAGAAAAGATAGTGCATGGTCCATAAACAACATGGAGATCACAAGTATACAGTCTCAGTAGGGAATAAAGAACATGATCATACTATCATAATCAATGCAACTAAACATATCTGACATAATCACCTGACATATAAACTGTACAAACCACAACTAACACAATGACAGATACATACCCAATCTGGAATCGACACATGGTACAATGATCAGTAAACTCACCGGATCTGCAACAGATATACCCGTGACACCTGTGCAATATAAGTACGACTGCATATACATGTAAAATAAATGACATGTATGCAACATGGCAACCAAGTGCAACAATCATATCTCAAACAAGTGCAACAACGACAATCACATGCAACTAGTAACTACTAGGCATGTATGCAAATGCAGATGCACCGCGCATCAAATGCAAGAATAATAACTGCGTATGCATGCTCCATGGTCACCCCCGCCACCTCTCTAGACACCACGACCTCTGGCCGAGAGGCTTGGGTCTCTGACGACTGTACTCCAGCCCACTATATAGTGGTCGAGGCGGACAATCCGCTAATAGCTATCTAGCTAAATAGCATCGGGGTCCCTGCTCACAACGCCGGATCTCACTAAACCTCGTGACCGGGTGGCACGACAGGACTAGCAGCAACTGCTCCAACTACCACTACCCATGAGTGGCCGAGTGTGCGGTGCTAAACCAAACCAACTGATGACTCTCTCACCACAAGGGAGACAATGGTCATCAGATGCAATGAATGATGAACATGATATATATATATATAATCATCATCCATGCAATAACTCCAAACCTCAAAAAAATACCTCCAACAAGAGTATAATTGTCATGATACCACCACGTATCCCACCAAACATATGTACCCACTACACATGTATAATCAACCAAAACTCTCCAATAATCCCCCTGGACACATATGCACAGATCGTAAATACAATCAACATGTATCCTCCAATAATAAACACATCAGACACGTGTATAAACCACAAACATACAATCAACATAACTCCTCAAAAAGTACATAACCACACACGTGTGTACATACAACATGCAAATGTAGGGTCAACATGATGACTCCTAAAACACATACCCAACTACATACAATCCACATTATGTACCCAAATCAGCATGGTAATACTAACAACCCGACAATCCCTACAAGACATACTCTACACGTGTAATCACAACAGAGTAGATATCATAAGAGAAGACTGTATATGAATTACGTAGATCATCACAAGGGTCAAGCATAAGTATCATGCAGGAAAAACAGCAACCGATCATGATATAAGATAAAGCAGCCTAATTCGTCACACAATAGCCATGCACTAAGATCAAGAAAAACTATATAGAGGCCAAGGAAGAAATACCCGCCTTTATCTGTCGATCATGATAAAATAAATCTCACATCGTGATGAACATCCCACATCAAAGTCCTGCATAAATCAATACATATATTTCATTTAGCTAAATTCATATGAATTAAATAGCTAAATAAAAGCCCTAATCCAATTAGGATCACTCCACTAAAATCTGATCTCTAATTATTTCTCCAAAAAATCCTTGATCACACTCCTTCTAGATCCCAACATAATCCATAATCTATTAATCAATCCAAAACTCATTAATCAATACACCTTACATCCAACTCACATAATTCATCATCAATCAAACACTAATCCAATTCATCATAAATCCTTCCAATCATAAACTAAACACCCCACATCTAAAAATTAATCAAATGATCCCAATGACAAATATAAAATCATGATATTCATCCATCCTACATAATCCATCATTTAATCCATGACTTCGCACAATCAAACACTCATCAACCAAACTACACAGATTACAACCTTAAATGAAATCTGATACATGCTATATTAACCCAATACCATCATCAACGCTCCACCAATTCATCACCAAAATGCAAACTGACCTCCAATTTCATAATGAAATCAATCCAACGCAACTAAACAACCATGAATTTATTTCCATATTAATCCAAATTAATATACATCTTACCCCAAACTAAATTCTACCGCAACTTCCCCTCCAAATGCAACTGAAAGGAACCCGAGCTACTGACCTTTGCCGGAATTGGAGACCTATCCAGTGGTGAACCCGAGCAGGAATCCTCCACAGCTTCAAGAAGTGGAATTGGCAGTGATCGGCAATAGGGAAGGTCCACAGTGAGTTGATCCGTTGCCTCCTTGAAATCCAGAACAAAAATAACAATGAAATGGAAACAATTAAGCAAGATCTTGAATCCAGACGAAGCTTACCTAAATCAATCTCCGATTCGATTCATCTGGTGGGGAGATATGGATTACCCACCAGCGAACAGGTTAAGGAGGAACAGATCAGTCAGAGATAGCTGGGAACGCACGTCAAGGTCCTCACTATGCCCTAGAACCGAATCCTGTCGGACGTGTGCAAGAATCGAACGAACATTGTGGGCAGCGACCAGGTACGGGGAAGAGATGACGACGGCTGGCCGAAAGGGGAGGGGCAATGTCGCTGGTGCTCACAGTGCTCCGGCTACGCCGTGTGGCGTGGCATGGTCGGGAGGGCTCAGCATCGACAAATCTAGGTCACAGCGACGAGGGAGAAAGGATCGGCGGATTCGAGGAGGAGAAGCTCTAGTGGCAGAGATGAGGGACGGTGGAGGAGAAGCTCTCCATCAACGGCGAACTCGCGACGGCCGGCGATCGGGCAAGGAGGAATCGTGAGAGGGGCTCGGGAGAAAGGAAATCCGCGTGAAGGAGGAGGGAATCGGGGAATGAAAAGAGAATGGAAATTAGGGCTTAATTAAATACTTTGGTTTTATTTAATTAAACTCAAAGTTTTCTCCTTAATCAACTCCCACTTAAATGGTGTTCCCAAACAAGCCTCATCTGTACCCGAAATCCATCCTCTCAAAACGGATCATACAGAGCCCGTTTAAATCCCGAAAAATTTCTAAAAATTCCAGAAAAATCCAAATAAGATTTTCGTCCAATAATATTTATTATTTAATTTTCTGGTATCTTACATTCTCCCACACTAATAAAAATTTGGTCCCCAAATTTACTGGTCAACTCAGGGATCCTCCTCCAAGGGTAACCACCCAGCAACATACTCACATACCACTTTATCCAAGTATGATGAACAAATCTCCAATCATAAAGAATGACTTTGTGGGTTATGAATCCACCCTACTTTCGCTACTCTCACACTGCAATCCAGCCAACTGCGGGTAAATCAAACACCTCTAAAGTCCATAATCCACCATCATAAGATCCTCCATCATCTGTATAGGACGCTCAAACTATACATCAATCCGAGAGTGAAAATCTACACTAGAGCAAAGCTCTTAACCCAAAGTCTACTATAACCTCAGTCAAAACCATGATGTGAAATCGCATATCTCCATCTGCTACACCACTCAGAGATATACCATAAAGTCCAGTAATCTCTCCACAGTATAATCCTACTACTCAATCCAAAATAATCCGCCTTACTAATCGACAGCTAGGGATCCCAGTTGTCATCCAATAATGACTACCCAAACCATCATATTCTCTCCATGTCCTGGGTAATCCTACAACAAAATCCCTCAAAACATGCTCCCAACTCCACTAAAATACGAGTCTACTGAAACAATCCTACTGATATCCGATGCTCAGCCTCCACTTGCTGACACACTAGACATCAAGCTACAAAATCTGCGATGTCTTTCTTAATGTCATTCCACCAATAGGAATGCTCCAAATTTCTCCATACATCAGAAGTCATCCGAATGTATCGCAAATCCAGATCAATGTGTTTCCTGCAGTAACTCCTCCCGGATAAGAAGTGACTCGGAAGCACACATGATCTCCCACGAAAATAAAGAATCTCATTCTCACTACACGAGAATTCTCACTACTAGCACGAGACTACCCTGCTCATGCTATATCGGAACTGCACCGACTCCTAGTACGATACATCTGTGTAGAGTACAAATCCGTCTACACTAGAAAGTAATACTAAGACGGGTGCAGTTATCTGCTTCTCATTTCAACTCCTAAAACTGATCTCATACGCATCTGTCCAGGAAGGTTCTATTCCTTTCTAGACAGTCAGCCGACGACATAACAATACTGGAGTAACCCTCAATCAATCTCTAGTAATATCCAGCCAGACCAAAGGAGCAACGAGTCTCCGGTATAAACTACGACTACTCCCAACTGCTAACAGCCTCTATCTCCTGTAGATCCACAGATATCCTCTACTAAACACAATGTGTCCCAAAAGTCGTAAAAGACAATCACAATACGTATTACTAACTTCACATATAGATGTTCCCGTCGAAACATCTCTAGAACTATGCGAAGCTAGTGTACGTGATCCACCTCGGATCGAAAATAGATCACAACATCGTCAATGGAGACAATGAAAACTGATCTAAACACCTAATAATACCAAATACATCGAGTCCATGAAAATATGATGTCTAGGGTACTGTAAGCCTAAACGATAAAACCATAGACTCATAATATTCGTACAACAAGTACACTCAACCATAAGATCTCCCACAGCAAACCTATGATCGAATCACCAACCACAAATCATCAAATCCATAAATATCACAGACATACCACACTCCATGTCACTAATCAACATCAAACGTCAAATAATAGATCATCAAACTAAACATCCACCAATAGATCATCAAAAGACAACATATCACCACACCTGATCTTCCAATATTTATTAATCCCAAATCATCCTCAACATCAATCAATCATACCAGATAATCCCCTAAACAAAGATAGAGTAAAAGGAACTCATCCAACCTTCCACACTCACTATCATCAAACTAAATGTATCCACTAAATCCCATCATCTCATCCTTTCTGATAATCAAATATCCACAGTAAAGAAATGTCAATCCAAAGTCAAAGGGTCACACAATCTCCTAACTAAAGGTCTACCCATCAAGAGAGTATCTCCACCACCCTCATAATCATCCTATATAGGTCCCTCGACAAATGCTGATAAAAGGTCAAACCCTCTAATATGCTAGATAGACTACAAGATCTGGTAAAATGATCACGTGGTCAAGGTCTTGAGCCACCTGATAGAGACAATGTTAGTTGAATCGTCTAACCATTGTCTTGTACCCCATCATACTGTGATTGCTCCACCCTAAGGTTCTGTAACCTCCAGTATCGAGCAATGAACACAAAGATAGAGGAATGCTACAACTAAATAGCTGATCAAACTATCTGTCAATCGACGCTCTACCCCTCGAAGATCATCATCTGAAATTATACCTAGTTACGGTCGAAATTTCTAGGTATTACTCAACTAATACCACTTCATCCGCACTATTGCAGGTATATATCCCTAAGTACATCATGGATATCTAATCATATCCAATAGTTCCATGAGTCAGGATCTCCCATGGAACAACGTTAGGCGAGTCGACTGATCATCGCCTTATAATCCATCATGCTACCGAAGGAAGAAGAGAACTACTCTCTCTCCAAACACCTCAAGGAAATCACTAAGTGATGACCTGATCTCCAAAAACATTCTCTGCTTCTTCCTTCACGTGGTACCGGGTCACGTCAAGGTCAAGCAGCTAACTTCAACTCTCCTACGCCAGTACAAATCATATATCCAAATGTACTCTCCAACTCATACACCCTGGTAATGGATGTATTTCATAAGTGTTAAGCAGGTAGCTTTACACTTTTCCACACCTTACGGTATCCTATCTGAATGTACCTTCTAAGTCATCCTATCAGGTAAAAACAGTCCATGGTCAAAGTCCCCATGAAATAGGATACGACAATCCTCTACAGGCTGACCAGTCGATAGGTATACGGCTAAATCAATCCTTTCCATGACGGTACAAGTCATGTACTCAAATATGCCTCCCAAAATATCTAACCAAGCTCGGAATAACCCAATGATAGGAATCTCTAAAAATAGAGTAAGTCAGTCCCCTACTGATCGGACTAACAAACTAAATCGATCAACTACTATCTGATCCAACAAGAGTAAATCAATCATCCACTGATGAAACTAACTAAGGTAAATCGATACCCAACCACCAAAGTCAACCTGGGTAAATAAATCCTCTACAGACAGAACTGAAAGAATCCAAATAAGTACTATACTGATCGAACTAACAGGAACACAGAACCAACTAAAATAAGTCAAGCCCCAACTATACCAGTCAACCAGGTAAAACAATCCTCAACTAATCGAGCCAACAAGAGTAAACCGATACTCTACTAACTGAATTAATATGAGTACATAGATACCCTCCACTATCCAGCTAATAACAACAAGGATTGGTATGTGACTCTAAATCTCAACCAACTAGTCGTAGCAGTAACTAACACAAATGGTAGTATGATATAATGAATCCCCTGAGACTGTAATCCTTGATCTCCATTAGGTCAACCGTGATCAGTGATTGACCCAACACATGCAATGCATGCTACAAACAAATAGACATGTACTAACCAAAGAGTACTAACACATGTCATAACTAACTATCACGGGCAACAATACATACACCAACAGAAATGTATGCTAACAATATGCAAACATACCTCCTATAGCCCGGGAGATGTCCTGCTGCTGCCTGGTCCCAAAACCCGAAAAGTCACATCAAGAAAATCGAATCACGAAATCCAAAACACGAATAACAGGCATCGTACCTGCTTTGATACCAGAAATTGGTATCAGATAAATCTCGAAAAATCCAAAACGCATAGCAAGTATCGTATACCTGCTCTGATACCATCTGTAACGCCCCGGCTCGGGCGGGCCCCACCGAACCGAACCGGGAACGTTACCTGAATTGCCCATCGGGTTGACGACTAGCTCCACAGACCACCGGAGGTCCTTTCAGTGTGCTTTGTCCTCACTCGCACGCACCCTGGAAAAATTCCCAGGAGGTCACCCATCCTCAGATTTCTCCAAGCCAAGCACGCTTAACTTTGGAGTTCTTAAGTTTGGGCTTCCGAAAAGGAAGGTGCACCTTGGTGATATGGATAGTACCATCTAACCTTTTAAGTCATACTTAACCAGAATCTCAGAACCGGGGTATTACAAGGCTCACAGGACTCCTTATGCGATGCATCCAGGTTCCACCAAGATGTACCTGTTGGTTGCTACTCGGAAAACCTAGAGGTTCCACTGTACAAAAATTTTGTACAAAGGTCTGAACCTTTTCCTAGCTACCATGTGTTCTTTTAAATTAAATTTTGGATCGCCTGCGGAACTTAACACGTTTGATCCAAAACTTAATCTATTTGTTCTTTTAGGTTTTGACTTGGATCTCCTGTGGAACTTAACAAGTTCGACCCAAGTCACCTTAAGTTATTAATTCCATTAAATATTAATTTCCATAATTGGTTCCCAGTACTGACGTGGCGAGGCACATGGCCTTCTTGAATATGGGAGCAACCACCACCGACTAGACAAAACCTTTTATAGAAATCTAATATTTAATTTCCTAAAATAACTTTAGGTTAACCAAAAAGAACAATCAAATCACAAGGGAAAAAAACAAAACAAAAGAACACAACTTCAAAAAACATATTCGAAATACTAGAACGTAAGCCTCTTGTATTTGGTATTATTTCCATAAATAACTAGCATGATGCGGAAAAGAAAAATTACTAGTTATACCTTCTAGAAAGACCTCTTGATCTTCTACCGTATTCCTCTTCTAACCTCGGACGTTGTGTGGGCAACGATCTTCCGAGATGAGAAACCACCAACTACCTTCTTCTCCTCCTAGCTAGGTTCGGCCAACAATAAGGAAGCTTCACCAAGGAAGAAGATCAAAACACCAACCAAGCTCCAAGAGATGCTAGCTTTCTCTCCTTCTTCTTCTTCTTCTCCAAGTAGTATCCGGCCACCACAAGAGCTCCAAGGGGAGAGAGAGGTTCGGCCACCACAAGAGGAAGAGAGGGAGAGGATGATGATGGCCGGCCACACCAAGGAACAAAAGAGGGAGAGAAATAATAGAGGTTGTATCTCATGAAGGCACTCTCACCCCTTCTTTTATATTCCTTGGCCTAAGCAAATTAGGAAATTTAATTACAATAAAATTTTCTTAATTTCCTTGACATGATTTAATTGAGAAAAATAAAATAAAATTTCCCCAATTAAATTCTAATGGCCGGCCACATCATGAAATCAAATTAGACAAGTTTCAATCAACAATTAAAACTTCCTAATTTGTTTCCGGAAATTTTAAAATTAAAATTTCTCTTCAAAATCTCTTCATGGTTGATAAAAATAAATTTCCATAATTTTAATTTTACAACATGTGAATAATTTTTAAAGAGAAAATAAAATATCTCACCAATCTACAAATAAGGAAAGAGATCTAATCTCTTTCTTTAATCTTTTGTAGATCTTTTACAAGAGAGATAATTTAATTTTAATCCTCTTTAATAAATTATATCTTCCACATAATAAAAATTAAAATTAAAATTCTTTTTAAATTTAATTTGGCCGGCCCCTCTAGCTTGGGTTCAAGTTAGGGCCGGTCACCCCAATTTATACCTAGGCCGGCCCTAGCTTGGTTCCCAAGCTAGCTTGGCCGACCCCCTTTAGGTGGGTATATGTGAGTATAGTACTCTATAAATAAGAGGCTACGATAGGGACCGAGAGGAGGAATTGGTTTTGGTCTCCCGATAAAATTAAGCATCCCGTGTTCGCCCCGAACACACAACTTAATTTTATCAATAATAATTCATTCCACTAGAGAACTATTATTGAACTACCGCACCAATCCCAAATTACATTTTTGGGCTCCTTCTTATTATGAGTGTGTTAGTCTCCCTGTGTTTAAGATATCGAATGCCCACTTATTAAGTGAGTTACTGACAACTCATTTAATTAATATCTTAGTCCAAGAGTAGTACCACTCAACCTTATCATCATGTCGGACTAGGTCCACCTGCAGGGTTTAACATGACAATCCTTATGAGCTCCTCTTGAGGACATTATCAACCTAGTATCTCTAGGACACAGTTTCCTTCTATAATCAACAACACACACTATAAGTGATATCATTTCCCAACTTATCGGGCTTATTGATTTATCGAACTAAATCTCACCCATTGATAAATTAAAGAAATAAATATCAAATATATGTGCTTGTTATTATATTAGGATTAAGAGTACACACTTCCATAATAACTGAGGTCTTTGTTCCTTTATAAAGTCAGTATAAAAGGAACGACCTCAAATGGCCCTACTCAATACACTCTAAGTGTACTAGTGTAATTATATAGTTAAGATAAACTAATATCTAATTACACTACGACCTTCCAATGGTTTGTTCCTTTCCATCTTGGTCGTGAGCTACTGTTTATAATTTATAAGGAACTCATAACATGATCTTCTGTGTGTGACACCACACACCATGTTATCTACAATATAAATTAATTGAGCAACTACATTTGTCATAAATGTAGACATTTGACCAATGTGATTCTTATTTCTAGATAAATGTTTATACCAAAAACTAGGCTTTTAGTATACACTCTAACAATCTCCCACTTATACTAAAAGACTAAGCTGCCATATCTGCTGTCATACATCTGATTCCCATCCCTTCAACATGCCCATCAAAAGCTCTTGCCTTAAGGACCTTAGTGAAAGGATCTATAGGTCATCACCTGATGCAATCTAGGCGGCAACAACTTCTTCTCGTTTATACGATTTCTCGTATTGGGTGGTACTTGCGCTCTATTGTGTTTACTTGCCTTATAGACTCATGGTTTCTTCGAGTTTGCTACTGCACCATTATTATTACAATAAATTGTAATAATCTTTGGACAAACTAGAAATCATATCTAAGTCTATCTTGAGGTTGTAAGACCGTTAGATTCGATAGAGGGGGGGGGTGAATATCGATTCGAAAATCTCGAGTTAAGACGCAGCGGAAAAGTAAAGAAGTAAAGAGATGAACACTGTTGATTTTTACTTCGTTCTGAGCCTGTGACGACTCCTACTCGAAGGCCCGTACTCCTTGAGTACTTTCGTTGGGCAATTCACTAGCAATTCGGATAATTACAATTTACGTACAAATATTGCTAATGAAAAGAAAGAAAACAAAGCTAACCGACAAACAATGAATTAAAAAGAGAGCCGGAGTGAGTCGTCGGAGCTTTGTGAACGTTGTTGGAGCGCAGAGCAGCAGAGTGATTGGACTCAGAGTTCTCAGAAGACTGACTTTTCGTTGTTGTACTGAAGCTCCCCTCTGACCCTTCTTTTATATAAAGCTCGGGGCGCCCTGGATTCCTTCCGGGCGCCCTGGTGAGACGTGGCAAGTCCAACCAGCGAGCTCCACGTGGCGACGCGCGATCAGGATGAAATTTCCCTCCCGGGCGCCCGGACCCTGTTTTCCCGCAGAATCCGTCCTGCAAGACAAACGTTAGTCCGAGGCAAATTTATATCCTGCAAAAAAGATTGTTAGCACAGTTAAGGTTCAATAGATAATTAAGCAGAGTATGACTTAGATTCCGTCTTCCGAGACCGGAATCTAGTCACGATCTCGACTTAGATATCCGAAATGGATCTAAGCCGATCGACACCTAATGTTCCCTTCCCGGAACGCATCCTCACACTCCTCCGAGGACTTACCTCACTTACCCGCCAGACGTCCGGTCAGCCCGTCCACCCGTCTGGACTTCTCGCCAAGCGTCCGGCCAGCCCGACTGCTTAGTCTCGCCAGCTATCCGGTCAGCCCGTCGACCTAGCTGGACTTCTCGCCAAGCGTCCGGTCAGCCCGTCGACCCGCTTGGACTTCTCGCCAGCTATCCGGTCAGCCCGTCGACCTAGCTGGACTTTTCCTGCACACTTGATCAAAGTGTCAGACAACAACACACCTAACTTAACCTATTTGTCATTCATCAAAACCTGGGTTAGACCGTTAGTGCTACCCGCACCAACAGAGGTTATTAAGTCATTCAGCTTTTATGGCTACCTCAGAGGCTTGACATATACTCAGCTTCTATGGTGGAGTCCAGAAAAACACCTATACTTATCACTCTTCCATAGTTATGACTTTTCCTCCTAAAGTAAACACAAAACCCCGAGGTTGACTTATTATTGTTCCTATCCGATTGGAAGTCAAAATCCATGCAACCCACAAGAACCAAATTAACTGCCTTGTGAGCTAGGATATAATCTCTAGTGCCTCTAAGGTACTTCAATATATGCTTTACTGCAGTCCAATGTCCTTGTCCAGGGTTACTTTGATATCTGTTAACTATGCCCTTGGCAAAACAGATTTCTGATCTCGTGCATAACATACATTAGGCTTCCGACAGCCGAAGCATAAAGAACTGCCTTTATTTCCTTTATCTCCTTTGATGTCTACAGAGACATATCTTTAGATAAAGTTACTCCATCCTGAAAAGGTAAGAAACCTTTCTTGGAGTTTTGCATGCTTAAAATGAGCAAGGATTTTTCCGATGTATGAAGCTTGGGATAAGTAAAATATTCTTTTCTTGCGATCCCTTATTATTTTGATCTCAAGAATATATACATTCTCCCAAGTCATTTATATCGAATTATTTGGACAATCATACCCCTACTTCTGACAATATTTTGATATTATTTCCAACTACCAAAAATGCTATCTACATATAGTACAAGAAATACCACCATGTTTCCATCACACCTTTTGTATACACAAGACTTATCCGTTTACTCAATAAATCCATAGGTCTGGATTACTTTGATAAACCGGATATTCCAAGACCTTGAAGCTTTGCCTCAGTCCATAGACTAACTGAGCTTGCACACAAGATGCTCTTAGCCCTTTGCAATGAACCCTTCTGGTTGCTTTATATGGATGCTTTCATCAAGACTTCCATTAAGGAATGCTGTCTTGACATCCACTTGCCAAATAGATAAAAGAATCCGGATAGACTTAAGCATGGCTACCAGTGAAAAGTTTCATTTTTCATCAAGCCTTGCTTTGAAAGTTACTACCTTCCTTTCTATCCCTCTTTTCCTATTATAGACCTTTTAACACCCAAAGGCTTTTACACCATTTGGTGGTTCTACAAGCTTCCAGATTAGAATACATATATTCTAATTCTGTTACTCATTACTCTTTGTCAAGATGTTGCATCTTTATCTTGGAGTGTTTCGTCATATGTCCGGAGATCAGGTTCATGTCCTCCAGGGATCGAGTCCAAAAACTCTCCCAAAACATGAATCTTTTTAGGTTGCCTAACAACCCTCCCACTACGACAAGGCACTTTCTGCAATTGTGTATCATTTGTGATACGTGTTGCAGTTTCCTTGTGGTATCTCATCTTGTAAAGTTGGTACTAGATTAGACATGCCTTTTATTATTTCCTTAAGAACAAATTTTCTTATGGGCACATGGTTTATTACATAGTCCTTTTCTAAAAATCGGTCATTGATGCTAACAATGACCTTCTGATTTTTAAGACTATAAACCTACTTTCATTTCACTAGGATAACCCACAAGCAAGTGAATTCCTGTCCAACTTATCATTGTCTCTCTTCTGCATATGTGCTGGACTACCCGAATCCGAATATGCTTCGAAATAGGCTTACGCCTATTCAGCATTTCTATATGAGTAGAGAGTTCTGACTTTAGAAGGTACTATATTCACTCCCGTTTCCAGAGTATATTCTTAAAATGATTTTGATAATATTCTTAATAACTTATCAATCTACTTATTTCCATAAGAGTCCTATACCTTCCTTTTCCTACACCATTCTGTTGGGGTGTACCAGGTGCAGTTAGTTGGGATTGAATCCCTACTTCTGTTAAATGACTCCTAAATTCTCCCAAGAGGTACTTGCCACTACGATCTTACCGTAGTGTCTTGATACTTTTACTTTGTCGTTTCTCCACATCAGCATCGTACTCTTTGAACTAATCAAAGCACTTAGACTTGCGGCACATCAAGTAAATATATCCGTATCTCAAATAGTTGTCTATAAAATAGATAAAATATTTGAAACAACCTCTTGCCTGGATGCTCATAGGATCACACAAATCAGAATGAACCAATTCCAATATATCTTTGACTCCATACCCCTTAGACTTAAAAGCTTCTTGGTTATTTTTCCTTCCAAGTAAGACTCGTAGGTTGGAAAGATTTCCACTACTAATGAACCCAAAAGTTCATCAGCTACCAATGAATCCTACTCACGTTAATATAACCTAGTCTTAGATGCCAAAGATATAATTGGTTCATTTTCGAAGGTTACTTTCTCTTAAAGTTAGAAGATGTGTTACTAATTTCCATTTGTTTCATCGTGAGAGTTATTGGATTTATAAATTGCCAACCAACGTACCAGAACAGATAACTTCCCTCTTTTCCTTAATAACAACTTTGTTATTAAAAGAGGCAGAATATCAAGTTCTTTGAATAGTTTAGAAACTGAAAACTAGTTCTTTCTAAACTTGGTGCGTAAAGACAATTACTCAAAAATCCATGTTTTATTCTTATCAAAAGATAAACATCTCCCACTGTCACAGCTACCATTTTTATAGTAGTACCCATGTAGACGGTGTTTTAATTTTCATTTAGTTGCCGGGTTTCCTGGAACCCTACAATGAATTGCGGACATGATTAATGACATCTGTATCTACACTCCAGGTTCTGGTAGATAACACCACTAAACATGTTTCAACTAATAAATTAAATACACCTATATTGTTCTTAGTTCTAAGAAGACAGTCTACCTTAATGTCCAAGTCCTATTTCCAATCATTACAATTGAGATTACTAAGTCTTTTCTATAGTATGACTACTAGGGAATTGACAAACATTTTAAATCCTAAGAATCACAAAAATATTTGGTCAAGATCAACTCCTTAAAAATCCCCATGAATTTTGTATACCACGATAGTGTGGACGTATACAAAATCGAAGAGGAGATTTTATTCATTAATTTTATTATCTCGTCAACTTTACTTTATGACGAAATAAAATTAATAGTTGATCTGTCTTTGATCAAATATTTGGTCAAAAACTTTTGAATAAAAAAATATTAATTCCACAAACAATATTATTTAAATTCTCCAACACCTCAAACACCGTGAATTTTGCATGCCACGTTAGTGTGGACGTATACAAATTCAACATTTGTAAAAGGAGGGGGTTAACCCATTAATTTTATTATCTTGTCAACTTAACTTTTTGACAAATAAAATTAATAGTTGGTATCATTTGGTCACACAAATAATAGCAGTGACTCCGATGGGGAGGATACTATTAGATGTGTCTAAGTGTATACCATTACTTGACACTAAGTCCATTAATAAGATTATTCCCCTTCCGTTGGGGAAGATCACACGCTCTTAATTAACTTCCTATAGTCATCCAAAAATGGAAGTCTGTTCTAGTGATCCACAAACAAGCTCATCCGTTATGGAGGAAGGCACTCAGAGCCAACGCGCAAGCTTGTTTGCATCACTTACAAACCAGTAATGGAGACCATGGGATTTACTTAAAAATCTCTCTCCCACTTAGTTATTTATAAATGAGGAATTTTAACTATGCTAGCCTACTAAATATGTAAACTAACATGCACACACAGCACAATATAAAAGCAATAAATAGAAAATCTAATTTTCAACTATTATGGCTTTTATCTCTAGTTGTCCTCCGTGTGTTGTCATCCCAAGTTACTGCCATATTTAGCCACCGCCACCGGGTCTAGTGTCGCATCCATCTTGCTCCTAGCTCGAGACGCGCTAGAAGGACGCTTTGCAAGAGCGATCGTGACATAAATAGAATTTTATATTTTGATCCTATATTCCTCGAAGGAATGTACATGTAAACTAGATCGAACATAAAATAAAATTTACATCCATCGATCTTATATTCCATAAAAGGAATGTACATGTAACTAGATCAAAAATAAAATCCTAATAAAACTAAATACAGCTCCTGCTATATTTTATAATACAATCATGCACACACAATAAAATGTCCTTGACATGTCCAAGGGTCCAATCACACACATAATAACTAAAAGCCATAATAGTTGGATCCTGCATCCACAAAGTTAGCACATCCTACTATTATCCTGCCTAAATTATGTATGACATGTGCATAATTAAACTAATACCAAATACACAGAGGCAAAACCCTAGCTCTGATACCAATTGTTGGTTGCTACTCGAAAAACCTAGAGGTTCCACTGTACAAAAATTTTGTACAAAGGTCTGAACCTTTTCCTAGCTACCATGTGTTCTTTTAAATTAAATTTTAGATCGCCTGTGGAACTTAACACATTTGATCCAAAACTTAATCTATTTGTTCTTTTAGGTTTTGACTTGGATCTCTTGCGGAACTTAACACGTTCGACCCAAGTCACCTTAAGTTATTAATACATTAAATATTAATTTCCATAATTGGTTCCCAGTACTGACGTGGCGAGGCACATGACCTTCTTGGATATGGGAGCAACCACCACCGACTAGACAAAACCTTTTATAGAAATCTAATATTTAATTTCCTAAAATAACTTTAGGTTGACAAAAAAGAACAATCAAATCACAAGGGAAAAAAACAAAACAAAACAAAAGAACACAACTTCGAAAAACATATTCAAAGTACTAGAACGTAAGCCTCTTGTATTTGGTATTATTTCCATAAATAACTAGCATGATGCGGAAAAGAAAAATTACTAGTTATACCTTCTAGAAAGACCTCTTGATCTTCTACCGTATTCCTCTTCTAACCTCGGACGTTGTGTGGGCAACGATCTTCCGAGATGAGAAACCACCAACTACCTTCTTCTCCTCCTAGCTAGGTTCGGCCAACAATAAGGAAGCTTCACCAAGGAAGAAGATCAAAACACCAACCAAGCTCCAAGAGATGCTAGCTTTCTCTCCTTCTTCTTCTTCTTCTCCAAGTAGTATCCGGCCACCACAAGAGCTCCAAGGGAGAGAGGTTCGGCCACCACAAGAGGAAGAGAGGGAGAGGATGATGATGGCCGGCCACACCAAGGAACAAAAGAGGGAGAGAAATAATAGAGGTTGTATCTCATGAAGGCACCCTCACCCCTTCTTTTATATTCCTTGGCCTAAGCAAATTAGGAAATTTAATTACAATAAAATTTTCTTAATTTCCTTGACATGATTTAATTGAGAAAAATAAAATAAAATTTCCCCAATTAAATTCTAATGGCCGGCCACATCATGAAATCAAATTAGACAAGTTTCAATCAACAATTAAAACTTCCTAATTTGTTTCCGGAAATTTTAAAATTAAAATTTCTCTTCAAAATCTCTTCATGGTTGATAAAAAGAAATTTCCATAATTTTAATTTTACAACATGTGAATAATTTTTAAAGAGAAAATAAAATATCTCACCAATCTACAAATAAGGAAAGAGATCTAATCTCTTTCTTTAATCTTTTGTAGATCTTTTACAAGAGAGATAATTTAATTTTAATCCTCTTTAATAAATTATATCTTCCACATAATAAAAATTAAAATTTAAATTCTTTTTTAAATTTAATTTGGCCGGCCCCTCTAGCTTGGGTTCAAGCTAGGGCCGGACACCCCAATTTATACCTAGGCCGGCCCTAGCTTGGTTCCCAAGCTAGCTTGGCCGGCCCCCTTTAGGTGGGTATAGAAGGTGGGTATAGGTGGGTATAGTACTCTATAAATAAGAGGCTACGATAGGGACCGAGAGGAGGAATTGGTTTTGGTCTCCCGATAAAATTAAGCATCCCGTGTTCGCCCCGAACACACAACTTAATTTTATCAATAATAATTCATTCCACTAGAGAACTATTATTGAACTACCGCACCAATCCCAAATTACATTTTTAGGCTCCTTCTTATTATGAGTGTGTTAGTCTCCCTGTGTTTAAGATATCGAATGTCCACTAATTAAGTGAGTTACTGACAACTCATTTAATTAATATCTTAGTCCAAGAGTAGTACCACTCAACCTTATCATCATGTCGGACTAGGTCCACCTGCAGGGTTTAACATGACAATCCTTATGAGCTTCTCTTGAGGACATTATCAACCTAGTATCTCTAGGACACAGTTTCCTTCTATAATCAACAACACACACTATAAGTGATATCATTTCCCAACTTATCGGGCTTATTGATTTATCGAACTAAATCTCACCCATTGATAAATTAAAGAAATAAATATCAAATATATGTGCTTGTTATTATATTAGGATTAAGAGTACACACTTCCATGATAACTGAGGTCTTTGTTCCTTTATAAAGTCAGTATAAAAGGAACGACCTCAAATGGTCCTACTCAATACACTCTAAGTGTACTAGTGTAATTATATAGTTAAGATAAACTAATATCTAATTACACTACGACCTTCCAATGGTTTGTTCCTTTCCATCTTGGTCGTGAGCTACTGTTTATAATTTATAAGGAACTGATAACATGATCTTCTGTGTGTGACACCACACACCATGTTATCTACAATATAAATTAATTGAGCAACTACATTTGTCATAAATGTAGACATTTGACCAATGTGATTCTTATTTCTAGATAAATATTTATACCAAAAGCTAGGCTTTTAGTATACACTCTAACAGTACCAAGATCTAAAGAAACGTTTTTGGTGGCCCGGGATGAAAAGAGACATCGCTAGATACGTTAGCACCTGTCTGAATTGTCAGAGAGTCAAGGCAGAACGCCAGAGATCAGGAGGAGTTCTGCAGCCTATTCAGATTCCAGAATGGAAGTGGGAAGACATCTCTATGGATCTTATAGTGGGATTACCCAGAACCACGAATGGTTTTGATACCATCTGGGTAATAGTCGACAGATTGACTAAATCAGTCCACTTCTTAGCTATCAGGATATCCTACTCCATGGAGCAGCTAGCTCAGTTGTATCTCAAGGAGATTGTCAGACTGCATGGAGTTCCACGGACTATCATCTCAGATAGAGACAGTCGATTTACATCACACTTTTGGGAGTGTGTACAGTCAGCATTGGGCATTAAGTTAAAATTCAGCACAGCTTTCCATCCTCAGACAGATGGTCAGACGGAGCGAGTAAATCAGGTACTCGAAGATATGCTCCGAGCATATGACGCCCTAGACTTCAAGGGTAGTTGGTGCAAATATCTGAGTTTAGCAGAATTTGCATACAACAATAGCTATCAGGCCACCATCGGTATGGCACCTTACGAGGCTCTCTATGGGCGGAGGTGTAGATCTCCAATATGCTGGTATGAGAGTGGTGAACAGAAAGAACTAGAACTCCAGACAGATCTAGTAGCAGATACCACAGCAGCTATACAGCAGATCCGCCAGAGGATAGAGACAGCTCAGAGCCGCCAGAAAAGCTATGCTGATACACGGCGCAGACCCTTAGAGTTTTCAGTTGGGGATTCAGTGTTCCTCAGAGTAGCTCCCATGAAGGGAGTAATGCGTTTTGGGAAGAAGGGCAAATTAAGTCCCAGATATGTGGGACCATACTTTATCACTAGAAGAGTTGGCAAGGTAGCATATGAGTTAGAGCTACCACAGGAGATGTCAGCCATCCATAATGTATTTCATGTCTCTATGCTGAAGAAGCATATCCCAGATGTCGCCCAAGTGATTGAGCCCCAGTCGGTATCAGTCCGCGAAGACCTCAGCTATGAAAGTCAGCCTATTCAGATAATAGACCGAGCAGTTAAGAAATTGCAGAACAAGGAGGTACCATTAGTAAAAGTCATTTGGCAAAGTCACACAGCAGAAGAGGCAACTTGGGAGACAGAAGCCAGTATGAGACAGAAGTACCCAGAGTTATTCTAAGTTCGAGGACAAACTTTTTATAAGGTATGAGGGATTGTAGCACCCGAAAATTCTCAAAGTTATTTTAGAAATATTCTATGATTTTTCTGGAATTTTAGAATATTTTTATGGAATTTTTAGAGTAGCGGAAGTAGCAAAAATAAATAGAAACATAAAATAGCTTAAGCGGGAATTGAACCCGGGACCTATTGGGTCCTATGACTTAAGGTGAACTCTAGTAACCAGGTGAACCCAGCAGGGCCATGCTGAAAGGAAAGGGGAACAATTATATTTATGTTTCAGTTGGGCCGAATTACCCACTAAATATAAATAGGGATTTAAGTGAGGAATTGTTATTTTCTTAAACGAGAAAAAAAAACCTTTCCCTCACCCTAGTCACGCCGCCCTCTCCGTTTCTCCCTCACCTCTCGGCGCCAACCTCAAGAAACCTAGGGTTTCCGTCCCAAGGGCAAGAGGAACACCTTCCGGCGATATCTCGGCTACGAGAACGTTCCTCCCCGCGAGAAGAGCACGTGGACACGAGGAAATTGACGGAGGGATCTTCTTCTCCGGGAATCTAGCGATTAGAATCGTAAGAAAATTAGAACAGAATGTAAGAAACCCCTCACCTACAGTATAAGTAGCTAGTCGTATGTTTGGATGCATTGTTTTAACCGTATGCAGATTTTCAGTGATAGGGTGCGAATTAGCGCACACCAAGTGTTTGATTAAACGCTTAGCTCAGTTAAATGCCACCATAGGCATTTTAATAGCTTAGATAAACGTAATAGAAGCATTTTTACAACTTAATTAGTCTTGCTACAGTTTTTATAGACAAAATGTCCAATGGGTGGGCTCCCACAGTTGCCCCTAGGTTCAGATAACCTAGTTCTAGGTTTAGACAACCTAGTAAGAGCAAGACAAGAATTATTAGCTTATGTTCAGTATTTTATTTTTCAGTGGCACTGTACTGGATTAGATATCCATTGGGTTGGACTCCCATAGTCGTCCCTAGGTTCAGCTAACCTAGTAAACCCTACTAGATTCAGAATTTGCAACCCCGGGTTTAGTTAAGGATGTGCGCACAGCAAGTACAGTCGTCGGGCCCATCAGCAGCATGATTAGTATTTTCATCTATTATATATACATAGTTTTCAAGCTCTCACAAAATAGTTATGTGAAATCAGTACAACTTCAGCATTAGTCTAGCATTAGCTTAGTTCAGGCTTTTATATCAGTTTAGTTTTCCTAATAATGCAATGTGATAGTTATGATTAGCTTTATGGCCATGATTAGTGTTGATTCTATGTGTTGTATGTCATGCCATGTTTAGCATATTCAATACGTATTTCAAATAGCATGTTTTCAAAGCATAATTTGCATCGTATGCATGTTTTGTGAGGTAGATGGTTTCTTACTAAGCATAAAGCTTACAGATACTCTTTCCTTATACTGTAGATAAAGGTAAAGGAAAGATGGACTAGTGGAGGCTGGAGGGCAATGCGATGAAGGTGTGTGTGGAAGGAACCTGGAATAAAGATCTTGGAGAAACTAGCAAACTAAGACTTTAGTTTTATATGGTGTTATTTTCGCCATTTCTAGTTATTTTAATGCCTTGAATCGTAGACGACTTGCTTAGATTGTTAGTACTTATGCTCATATCCCTAGTTATGTGTCATTGGTATGTTTCCAGTTATTTTAGAACTTATGTAGGTGAGTTTGGCACGAAACAGTGCTGAAATCAGAGCCTTGCTGCAAAATCAGAAACCTCAATCGATCAGTGGATCGATTGGGGGCCCTCAATCGATCAGTGGATCGATTGGGAGCCTGGTTCCGCGAACAGTAAGCTTCTGGACCGATCAGCCGATCGATCCAGTCGCATTCTGTCGCGAACAGGGAGTTTCGGGATCGATCGTTCGATCGATCGGGAAGTCGCTCCCGCAAACAGAGAGCTCTGGAATCGATCGTTGGATCGATTGGCCTGACTGGATCGATCAGCCGATCGATCCAGAATATTACCCGAGCACAGTAGCCATCTGAATCGATCCATGGATCGATCCAACAGCTTGCAATCGATTGGGTTCAACCTGGATCGATTGGGAAGCTGGGTTTTGACCCAATGACCTTGTATTTCAGCTCCTTGACCATAGGGGATGTAGGATATGTCATGTATACCTTAGATTGCATCCCTTGGCACATGTAGAACCCAGAACTTGTGTTAGCTTAGTAAAGTTCTAAATTGGTACAGTTTTCCGCACCTAAACTTAGAAGGCGGGTCGTTACACAATCGATCGGTCGATCGATTGGCAAGTGATCATTGCGCAGGATGCAGGTGATGGACAGCTGCGATGGAGCGGTGCTGACGTGGCAATAGATTGGCACTACAAGAAATTTTGGATTTAACCACACTTAATAGACAACAGTTTTTCAAGAAATTGTTGTCTTTTTTACATTTAACAACAATTTTATTGAAAACTGTTGTTGTTCACCATAATATTTTTTAAATAACAATAGTTTTTCAAAAAACTGTTGTTTAATGTATGTCAAAGACAACGGTTTTAAAAAACTATTGTCTTTTAGTGTTGCTTATATGATAATATACAACAGTTTTATTAAACTGTTGTCTATTGAATGTTGTTGAATCTTAAAAACATAACAGTTTTATTAAACTGTTGTTTATTGAATGTTGTTGAATCTTGAAAACACAACAGTTTTTTTAACTTCATGAAAAGAAACCTAAAACCCACTTCTCCGTAACTCTTCAACGAATAAAAACCTATCTCCGACTCCTTCGTGACTCCTCCGCGAAAGACGCTCCTCGTCGCTCTCGCTGGGAACCATTAGGCGATGGGCTATGGGAGGAAGGGCCTAACTTAAATCATTAGTCGAAGGCGACGGGATTTATAGAGTCCAATGCGGCGGGGAGGCGAGCTTTCGCTCTCCGATGGCTGGGAGAATGACGCGGGGGAACGCGGAAGGGGCCGTCGCGATTTGGGTCGTTTTGGTTTGCATCTGGACTTGCGATCCGAATCCGAGCTTCGCTTTTGGCGCTACCGATCCCAACGACGGTGAGTGAGTTGATAGTCTCGTTGAGGGTTTGATGTAAAATACCGGAAATGGGCATAACACCATAAGGGAATTTTTTCGGAATTTTTGGAAATTTTTCGGAGCTCGTACGGACGAGTTAACGGGGATAAAAATAGAGGCCGGAAAAGCCTGTTTAGGCTACCCCATTTAAGCGAGGAAAAGTTGGATTTATCTATTTATTTATTTTATTTTTCTATTTTCTTTTCCTTATTTTTCTTTTTCCCCGCTGTTTCCTTCCCTCGACGCCGAACCCGTGCCCGACTTCTTCCTCCCCCGCGCGCCCGACGCCCTCCTCCGAGCCCTAACCGTAGATGCGGTTTCCTCTTCCTTCCACTTCTTCTTCTTCTCCTCTGCCGATGCTGACCCCTTTCCTCTTCCTGAGCCGAACCCTCCTTCCTCCCTCTTCTCTCGGGTCGCCGACCGCCACCGTTGATCCACTGTCACCCTTGTGTGCAGACGCCGCCGCCGACTTTTGACCCGAGCAGCATCGCCACACCCTTTCCCCTGTGTCGAGCCGTCCAATTCCGTGCCCTATTTTGGGTTCACAGTCGGCCGACTCTCCTTCTCCACGCCGAGCCCTAGTTTCCCGAGGTCGATCTCTTCCTCTTTGCCGAGGTTTTTGTTGCTGCTGTCCAATGCGGACTCACAACCGATCACCGCCGATTTCCACACTGCGGTTGATCGCTACCGTTTCCTTCATCCGGTCCAGCCCTAGTTCTTCATTGGTGCCCTAGATCTGATCTGCCCATCTCCGGCTACTCAGGTCAGTGACTCCACCTGGGTTTTATTTACAGCAACCTCATGGGCTGTGAGGCTACGAATGAATGTTCGGATGTGGTATTGATGTGAGTTTGATTTGTCTACTTAGTTTCAGTGATACTGTTCGCCATCTATTCGGAGCATCAGTTGTTATCACCGGCCATAATTTCCAGCAAACTCACAACAATGTGAGTGTAGACAAGATTTTCATTCGAGAAGAAACTTACTTTTTAATATCAACTATCTTTATATTCTTTGTGATGCAATATCATTTACCTCTTGTATCTGCCCAAAATAAGTTTCTTATTCATAATTATGGTTTTACCTTCAATACTGTCAAACCTACATGTCCATGAATACTTTCTACTCTATCATACTCCACTCTCTGATAAAGGGGCCTTTTTACTGCAAGGACCTGTCTTACAATTCTCTTAATGTTGTTAGGCTTTTTTCTTGTAGTGTCTTCTGCTTGGTGCAGGAAATGGCAGAGGCTGTGACGAAAGATTTTGGAAGGATTGACATCTTCGTGCATTCTCTTGCCAATGGACCAGAGCTACTACCTTACACCATCATATAATCATGATGTTTTTTTTACTTTAGTTCTAAATTATGGTTTTCATAAATAGGTAACGAAGCCACTCTTGGAGACATCTAGAAGAGGGTATCTTGCTACAATTTCAGCTTCGAGTTACTCTTTTGTCTCCCTGCTTCGGCACTTTCTTCCAATAATGAATCCAGGTTTCTTTCGATTCCATGAAAACAAAACAATTGCATGTTCCATTTGTGTGTATATTTCAACTTGAGATCCTGACAAGAACATCATTATCAATCCATCATTATATCTTCTTCTTTACGCACAGAATAATGCAATGCTAATAGTTATAATAAAACCCAAAATAAAGTTATCAAACAATTCCTTTTCTTGTTGGCACATAGATTTTATATCTCATCTTCACTTTGTTTTGGATGTCTCCGTTAAACATGGCAAGCGGTGCTTCAATATCTTTGACATACATAGCTTCCGAAAGGGCAATCCCAGGGTATAACCTTTTCCCTTGTTTATTCCAAAGTTTATAATTTGGAATACTTGTTTAGTTCTTGCATCAACTTGCAGAGACGAAGGTGGAATGAGCTCAGCAAAAGCTGCATTGGAGAGCGATACAAAAGTAAGTTCAACTCTTCTATAATTGTTGTATGTGAAATTGATTGTCAAGTCCAGCTAGTGTTTGGAAATATTTAGACCCAAACTATATGGTAGTTCACTCATCTAAGATTATATTTGGCAAAATATAGATTCAATAATTTTAATGTTTTCAGCATTTGTTTTTGGATGTAGGTGCTGGCTTTTGAATTGCACTTGCTTGCCACAAAGCATCAGGTAATTATATAATTAGTAACCATTTGGTGATTGTTAGCATACACAATATGATGTCTTTTCTTCAGTTCAATAGACATATTTTTACCTACTGCTCTGTATTCCTATGTTCCTTTCTCTATCTATGCCATCTTTTACATTGATCTTTCAATTGGCATTTGACTCGAGATTTACCCACGCATGAAATTCTGCAGTTTGTTTATATCACTTGATTATAGAAATTTGTTGAAGAGTTGCCCCGTTTTTGTTTAATTATTTGATCTATGAATTTGTTTGCATTTGCATTATTTTCAATTCCTGAGATGTTAAACACTTCTAGTTGCTTCCTTATACATTGAAGAATGTTTTAAAACATTCTTCAACCTAGCTCTTGATTGTTAATTTTAGTCAATTATAGTGGTAATTGTTAGATCCTTTATTTATTTTAATTAATCTCTATTTGTATATTCCATTATCTAATTAATCAATGACTTATTAATCAATGGTGCTTATTTTTGTTTATTAATCTCTATGAATTAATGTTGCTTGATCACTGGGAAAAATAATGTTTGCATGGTTTATAATAGAAGCTTTGTATGCAGTGACATAAAATGAAAATTCTGCTTTGTCCCTAGGGCGTAGCACAGATGGGGAGTGCATGGTTCTGTGGCTGAAAGGTCCAGGGGTCGATCCCCGGGGTGTCACTGCCTGGGGTTAACGTCTCCGCCATGCACTTTCCACCTGTGTACCTGCATTTACCTCCCTCCATATCCGTGGTACCGGCTCTAGGGGGCCGCTGATGTGGCGGTTCCACATAAAATGAAAATTCTGCTTAATAAGAAATTTAAGAGCCACCATATTGTTTCAAGAGGTTACTATTTATGTTACATAGATAACGCTTTTTGTACTTCTGTTAGATGACTAGATCAAATGGTTTTTATGGTTATGTAACATTTATGCAGTGCAATTAGAATCATGCGTACAGTTTAGTTTCTAATTTGTAATATATATCTTTATTCGAATAGGTGCCCTCAAGAGTACTGGGAAGAATGCCGACAAACTAAAAAAATGGAGAGACTTTAACAAATTAAGGAGCACTAGGAGCTGCAGTCCCTCCTGTTCACCGACATCTAAGTAGAAAATCTCGTGTTATATTGTTCTACCTTTGTTTTAATAGTGTTATCATTTTGTTGGTTGCTTATGAAATTTCTTCAGAATGTTATAGATATTATTTTTGAAATGTTAGAAAATTGTATATTAAATTTTATTTTGAAATTTAATATTTTGAATAATTTATAATATTGGAAAATTGTGTATTATTTTTTTTATTTTTTATCTAAAAAAGACAACGATTTTTCACCGTTGTCGTAGATAGTTTAAAACTGTTGTTGAAGACTCTGTTGTTAAAGGTAAAGACAACGGAAAAATCGTTGTCTTTGAAGGAAAAGACAACAGTTTTTCACCGTTGTAAAAATGTTGTCTTTGCCTTCAAAGACAACGGTTAAAAACTGTTATCTTTGGGCACCCCTTTTAATAACACGGCCTTTAACAATAGTTCAAAATGGGCTATAACAACAGTGAAAAACCGTTGTTGTTAGGCTTTTTTCTTGTAGTGTGGGGTTGAATTCGATCGATTGGGAGCACTGTTTAAAGCCGGGGCGGAGCGTTTTCTCCGTAGTTCTTTGCGAGCTTTTTCCTGCGATTCTTCTCAGATCCTCACGGCGATTTCTTCAGCATTCACGCCAGTTCTTGAAGGCTCTTGAGAGTGTTCTCTCAAGATTCAAGAAGCAATAACAAGCAACAAGTAAGCAAGAAGAGAGTGTTTTTACTTGTATTTTTATTTCTTCTTCTTGTGTGAGTTGTTTGGGTGTGTGAGTCTTGTATTTTATTTCCGCTGCATATCATCATCAAGACACAACCGACGAGCGCGCGACGAGACGCTATTCACCCCCCCCCCCCTCTAGAGGACATGACGGTCCCAACAATTGGTATCAGAGCAAGGTCGCTCTTCTACGGACTAACCACCAAGAGAGCAAGAAGCTAGAGGAATAAGAAGATGGAGCTTGAAGGACCGCTCGGATGGGATATCCGAATTCCACCTCCGTATGACAAAGAAGACTTTAATTATTGGAGGACGCGGTTGGAGACATTGTTTCAAATGGATTGGAACCAATGGGTTGCATTGGAAGACCCATTTGAAGCTCCTAAGGAAAAGAAGGATAAACGCCTCCGACCTCGACATAGGACCGAGGAACAAAAGGAGCAAGCAGAGATAGATAAAGAGGTAACAAAAATCTTGTTAAATTTATTACCTTCTAATATCATTGTGAGTGTAGGTGAATGCACAAGTGCATGTGATCTTTAGAAAAAAGATCATTGCCTATCATGAAGACTCATCACAATTCCAAGGAGTAGAGGAGCCCAAGGAGAAGGGCTCATTAGTCCAAGAAGAGAAGGACCAATCCGATGTTGACACAAGGGCAACATTCGAGGACGAAAAGGAAGAGGAGGAGAAAGAAGATGAGGAGAGATCATCCACATCTTCAAGAGAGGAAGAGGTGGAAGCATCCACATCCTCAAGGGTTGAAGAGGTGGAAGCACTCACATCCTCAAAAGGAGATGAAGAAGAAGATGATGCAACCTCCACAATTCAAGCTACATCAAATGGAGAATCGAGCATCATCCCTACAAACAAAGGTATAGAAATTTCAATTGTAAATAATAAAAATCATATCATTTGCTTTGAGTGTAAGGAACATGGACACTATAAGAGCAAGTGTTCAAAATTAGCCAAGAAGAAGGGTCAAGTGGAAACCAAGGCTAAGGAGAAGCCTAAAGTGGTTGGTCCCACAGAACACAAGAGCAAGGAGCATATTGTATGTTTTTCATGCAATCAAAGAGGACATTATAGAAGTCAATGTCCTAAAGGGAAGAAGCCAACTAAATTCAAAGGAGGAAGCACAAGTCTAGGGGGAGCTTCCAAGGTAAAAACCAAGGTATCATTTAATGAATCTATTCCTTTGACACATGATAAAAAACATGTTAGAAATAATTCGTATCATCTTAATGCTATTTATCATGAGAATAGGAAGCATGATGACTTTAAGGATAAATACATCCCTCCTCATGCTAGATTTACCACACATAAGGTTAGGAAGATAGATAACTACTTAGGCAATAATTCTAAGGATTATAGATATATGCCGAAATATAGAAATGCTTCTAGGGGTCAAGAAAAATCTAAATCTATGGATTTAATGACGGAAAACCAAGTCTTGAGGTCAAGACTTGATAACTTAGAAAGAACCCTAGCAAGAATGGAAAATATTCTTAAGGGTCAAAATGAGCATAACTTAGGAAAAACTAGACAAGAGTCATCCAATGGCTATAGGGGTTTGGGATACAAACCTAAAGTCAAGAAGGATGTGACTTCTTTTCATAGGATTCCGTATAGCTATGAGACTAACCCTAGGTGTAGAGGTCAAGTCAAGGATACTAGGGAAGGAATCCCTAAAGGTTATTTAGGCAAGACCAATGTGACTAAGACTTCTAAGAAGTCTAACAAAGTCACAAAGAAGGTCACAAGGGAGGTCATCCCTAAAGTTGATCTAGTAAAGGTG
This sequence comes from Zingiber officinale, assembly GCF_018446385.1. Taxonomy (NCBI): domain Eukaryota; kingdom Viridiplantae; phylum Streptophyta; class Magnoliopsida; order Zingiberales; family Zingiberaceae; genus Zingiber; species Zingiber officinale. The sequence continues at coordinate 125,371,268 of NC_055997.1, forward strand.
ACTAAGGCTCCAAAAAGGCCAAATAAAGTCACAAAGAAGGTTACAAGGGAAGTTATCCCTAGGAGTGACCTAGTAGAAGTGACCAAGGTTTCTAAGAAGCCTAGAAAGGTCCTTAGAAGGGCATCTAGGGAAGTTATCCTGAGTGAGTACCTAGAGCATCCAAGGAGCACCAATAGGTATTGGGTTCCTAGGAACATATTCTCTACACCCTAGATGAGTTTAGAGAGTGTCAACTCCAATTGGAAGGGTAGTTAACCTAACCTTGATAAAGTTGACACTTGAGAGCATTTTCAAGGTTATTGTTAACCTTTGAAAATAAAAAGGGTTATTGGGTTACTCTTTGAAAGAGTAATATATGTGCCAAAATTTGAAGAGTTGAACTTAATCTAAATTGGCACACTTAAGAAAAGTATAAGAAAAATCAAGTTAGAATTTTGATACTTTCTTAAGGAATTAAGAGAAAACTCATGCTTCAATCAAATGTGATTAAGTCTTGAAGAGCAAAAGGTGCCAAGTTTTGAGGATTTGAAATTAGGTTAAATTGGCACACTTTGGAAAACAAAAGAAATATCAAGTTAGGACTTGGATAACTTCTTTAAGAACTAAGAGCAAATCTAAGTCTTAAGTCTTAAGATTAATCCTTAAAAGAAGTAAAATGTGTGAAATTAAAATTTGAGGATTTAAATTTTAATTTCAATTGGCACAATTGGGAAGAGGTAGAAGAAATGTCAAGTTGGGTTTTGGCATTTCTTCAAGAAATAGGCAATCTAGGATTAGAATTTAAAAGCTTAGCTAAGGGATTAAGGATACTTAGATAGTCTATCTAGGTATATTTTATCTATGCTAATTTGTCATTCTTTGTTTGCCCATCATATATCATGACATCATATTTATTTTTACATTCATGATTATTATGAAAAACACAAAAATATCATGTCATGTCATACATACATCATGTAGTTATCGGAAATTTTCTTTTGAAAATTATTTATTTTTTATGTATGTCATAACATATCATGCATCATGTTTAATTCCTTGCAATTGAGGACCAATGACATTCACTAATAAGTAACATCCTTGACGGATGTTCATAACCATCAAAATGCATAGGTAGATATGCATGATCCCTTAGTTTAGGGCAAAACCAAATATACATCTCACAAAGAATCATAAGGTGGCTTGTATATGTTTTAATTCACATTAGATACAAGTGAGATGTTAGGATGGTGAACAAAACTCAAGATGTTGATTTAGTACATCTTGTTGAGTTTTATGTTCATCAAAATACATAGTTATGTGCTTTCCAATCATTGGGAAAGCTAATGTACCAGTCATGTGCATTGAGCCCAAAGAACATGGTTAGATATTGGTTTCGAAAATGATTTTAAAATACTTTTAGAAAACCTTGGTGAAGACTATCTTTTGATAGTAATCATCATTGGAAAGTTAGACACAAACTAGGAGAAAACATTAAAGTTTTCAAGAGTTTTTAAGTTTGTATCCATCTTTGGAAATAGGAAGTATTTTCATAGAAAACTATTTTTCCTTGATAAAGTATACCCTAAATAATGTCTACATGAATTTTCATGATTTTTAGAATTTTGTAGAATTTCTGGGGAGTTTCTGAATTTCGCTGAAATTGAATTTCAGGAAATCAAAAACCCAATCGATCAGCTGATCGATTGGGATGGGTTCGATCGATCAGTCGATCGATTGGGAAGTCCATTCCCGTGAACAGAAGGTTAGTGAATCGATCAGTCGATCGATTGACCCAGATCGGATCGATCAGTCGATCGATTCATAGGGAATTTCTGTGGGCAGAAGCTTGTAGAATCGATCCATGGATCGATTGAAGTGATTTCAATCGATTGAGTCCCAACTTCAATCGATTGGGAAGTCTGATTATGGTTGGAAAAGCCTGATTTCTGCATTTCAAGTCACTTCGAGTCCCAATAACCATTCCAAATCCCTTGGAATACACTTGTATACATTTAGGGGGAGTTTTCATGATGAAAACAAGTATGGATTAGTTAAAGCAAACTTAGGTGAAGTTTAGGTTAAGGTTTAGTTTTATTATTGAATTTTGAACCTCAAAACTTCAAGTTTTGGTTTTCCTAACTATTTAGGAACTCCAAGTCATTGTTGGTGCAATGATAGAAGTTTGACCATGTTTTTAGAGGGAGTTACTCTTTAAAAAAACATAAAAATCTTCTCAAGGACCTTGGAAGGGGGTTAAACCTTCGTGTTGGATAATACTCAGGGTCGAGTATTGGGGAGCAATGGAAAATTGGTTATCTTCATTGTTAGGATGATAAATACTCTTGGATGAGCATTGTGGAGGCATTGAGTTAATGAAGGGGATCAGACTTTCATTGATAAAGTGAAAAATACTCTTGGATGAGCATTGAGAAGAAGATTACTGCTCAAGGGGGAGCATTAGATTAATGAAAGGGATCGAACCTTCATTGGTAAAGTGAAAAATGCTCTTGGATAAGCATTGAGAAAACGATTACTGCTCAAGGGGGAGCATTGAATACAATGAATGAGAGTTTCATTGGGAAGTTGATGTATGTTCTAGGTTGAGCCTTGTGAAGTGAGGTAAAACTCAAGGGGGAGCTTTGGCGGCAATGAAGAATATGAGATCTTCATTGTGGGGTTATTAACAACATATGAGGTTGTAAACTGTTGGTCCCTTTGGAGGCCGACAAGAGGGGAGGGATGAATTGCCCTACAAAAAATAAACCACAAACCTTCCTCGAATATTCAACTAATTTAAAAAAACTTGTAATCAAAATAAAGAGACTAATAAAATGAAAATCAGACACAGAGAGTTTACTTAGTTTGTAATCAGAGGATTGCTAATCAAAGGAAAAGACGGCGCAGTATCTAAAGATTTCCTCTGGGCGGAGTAGCCACTTACAGCGTTGACAGCACAAAAGAATAGTAAAGCACAGAGAAAATGAATTACAAGTTGATTGAGTTATCTGTGCTAATCAGTGCTATATTTATAGCACTGGTCGGGGCGCCCCGAAGGGTTCCGGGCGCCCTGGGGGGGATAAAATTTTATCCCCCAATGTTCAGATCGAGTTTGACTCGATCTGGTTGAAATCTTCGGTCCGGGCACCCGAAAGGGTTCCGGGCGCCCCGGGCACCAGGAATGGTTCCGGGCACCCCGGAGCCTAAAGTCAACAAAAGTTGACTTTTTCCCGTCGGCGACCTCTGCTCCAGTTCAGCTCGTCTCGGTCCGGGTCTTCCGCTCCGGTTCCGCTAGCTTGGGTGATCTCGACCATCCGGAATAGGCCTCATCCGAACCCAAGTTCCGGCCTTCTCCTCGAGCAGCCTTCCTTCCCGGTTTCTCGTCCCTTGAACGCCGCGTACGTTCTTCTCGTCGACCGGTGTACTCTTCCGTGGCACCTCGTCCATCAGATGCACCGAGCCCGTCAGCTCTCTCTCGTGCCGTCCTTCTCGCTAGCCGCGTCTTCCGCTTGACTTCCTGTGTTCCTAAGCTCCTGCACACTTAAACACAAGGGTTAGACAAAACAGAACCTAACTTAACATTTTTGATCACATCAAAATACCTTGGTGCTCCAACAATCTCCCATTTTTGATGTGTGAGCAACCCAAGTTAAGCTAGGGTAAAACAAATGCAATAAAAAAACAATTAATATGCAAATAAGTCCATATATTTTTCAATTAAAAATTATATACCTCCCCCTAGACTTAATATACTTCTCCCCCTTTGATCACATAAAAAAAATGGGGTTTCTAAACAAGTCTAAGGTAAATTCTCACTTAAAAAATCTTAAGTGTTAAAAATTTTAAGTTAAAAAGATTTCTAAGTTTAAAAGAAAATATTCATAAGGAAAAAAAAATTTCTAAGGCAAATTGCAATAAAAAAAATTTAAGTGTTAAAAAAAATTAAGAAAAAAAATGTGATAATTTTTCAAAAATTTAAGTATTTGCAAAATTTTCTAAGTAAAACAAAATTTTGTGCAACAGAATAGACACCTTAAAAAAATCTTTAAGAAAAAAACTTTAAGGCAATTTTTTTTTTAATTTGCAACGTAAAAATTTTCTAACTTAAAAAATTTCTAAGTTTTTGAAAATATGAGTATTTTTGAATATATTTTCAAAAATAAATTGAATAACTCTTTTAAAACATTAAGTAATTTGAATTAATGATTTTTCAATTAGTCAATTAAACTTTTCATTTCAATACTTGGCTTCCAGGCAGTGGCGAGGCACTAGGCCTTCTTGGTTATTGGAGCAACAACCACTTTCTAGACAAAGCCGCATAAAGAAATTATATGTTTAATTTTCTTACTGAAAATGCTAATTCTAATCTTAAATTTTAAGTTAAACATGTTTTCGGAACCCAATAGAGGTTCCTATCTACATGGTTAATCAAGTATTTCCTAGGTACATAGACTTTTGATATTTTTCTAATTTGACTTTGATGAAACCTATAATACCAATTTAGACCTCTATAATTTCTAAAAGTAGAAATATTTGAGCCATTAGACTTTTTCAATCTTTCTATTTCCTCTTTTAGTTTTTCATTTTCAAGTTTCAATTTATCAAAATCCTCTATTAGACATGATTTTGCCAAAATTCTTTTTGTTTCTAAAATTTCATTTTCTAATTTGGTATTTTTTATTTTCTAATTTATACATGGATTTTGCCATAGACTTAATTCCAAAGTAAAGTTGGTTAGGGGGTAAGAGGCATACATCACTTACCATATCAGACTTGAAGCCTGAATCTCCCCCTGCTTCGCTGCTTTCATCTGAGGTCGCTCCCCCTTCATCGATGTTGGGTTCTGATGTACTTTGCCTTTCGTAGCTTGCCATCAGCGTTAGCCCGACATATTCTTGAATCTCGGACTCAGATGATGAAGTGTCGTCCCAAGTGGCTTTTAGGTTCTTGTGCTTCTTGGGTACCTTGACTTTGTCCTTCTTGAGTTCTGGGCAATCTTCTTTTAAGTGTTCTTCCTTTTGACACTGGTAGCAACGCGTCCTTCTTCTATTTCTTGGATTCTTTTTATTCTGTAGTTCTTTAAATTTATTAGATCTAAAATACTTTTTAAAATTTCTTACCATATACGCTTCCTGATCCTCTTCTGAATCTGACTTGAGTTCATCCCTTTTGGTTACGTTTAGTGCGATCATCTGGCTTGATTCCTTTGTTGTCCCTGCACACCTGGTTTCATGTAATTCAAGAGTAGAGAATAACTCTTCTAAAGTACTTACCTCTAGGTCTTTTGAAATATAGTAGGCGTCGATGATTGATGTCCATTCTGAAGTTCTGGGAAACGCGTTGAGCGCGTAACGTATGGTGTCTTGGTTGGTTACCGTTTCTCCGAGGTTCTCGAGACTAGTAATTAATTCCTTTACCTTTGCGGGTAGATCGGCTACCTTCTCACCTTTTTCCAGATGGATGTTCGTCAATTTGTTCCGAAGGATGCCTCTTCTGGTGAGCTTTGCTTCGGACGTGCCTTCGTGGAGTTCTAGGAACTTCTCCCAGAGTTCTTTGGCCGACGAGTAGCTTCCGATGTGGTTGACTTCTTGAGGCGGCAGCACGCTCAGCAGGTGATATTCCGCATGGCTGTTCACTACGGAATCATTCTGCTCCTTCTTTGTCCAAAGGTTCTCTTCTTTTTCATTTCCATTCTGATTCGTCGGAGCTACAAAACCATACTTTATGATAAACTGAATTTCGAAATCAGTTTTTAGGAATACCTCCATACGACGCTTCTAGTGTGCGAAGTCCCCCTAGAATTTTGGTGGCACGATGCTTGGTCCGACCATCTTGTTGCTTCGATTGGCAATTAGTACTCCTGAAGCGTCCTCGCTCTGATACCACTTGTTGGTCCCTTTAGAGGCCGGCAAGAGAGGAGAGGTGAATTGCCCTACAAAAAATAAACCACAAACCTTCCTCGGATATTCAACTAATTTAAAAGAACTTGTAATCAAAATAAAGAGACTAATAAAATGCAAATCAGACATAGAGAGTTTACTTGGTTTGCAATTAGAGGATTGCTAATCCAAGGAAAAGACGGTGCAGTATCTAAAGATCTCCTTGGGGGGAGAGTCGCATCTTACAACGTTGACAGTAGAAAAGAATAGTAAAGCACAGAGAAAATGGATTACAAGTTGATTGAGTTATCTGTGCTAATCAGTGTTGATCCTGTCCGAAAGCTGAATCAACAGACGCTGGGCACGTGGCGCTCTCCGGTTGCTGACGTAGATCTTCGACTGCTTGTGTAAACTTCCAGCGAACCTGCAAAAAAGTCGACCCGGGAAAGGGTTCCCGGCGGCGACCCTCCGACGCTCAAGTCAGAAAGATGAACAGTAAGAAAGTGGCTCCAGGGATCCTCGATTGCATACCTCCGGTGAAGTCTAATGGCCTTTATATAGAGCCACGGGAACTTGGTGCACACAAACCGAGGTGTACATGTGTCATATCCCATACCGCAGCATGGGCTTGTCAGAAGAGCACGTATGACTCCATACCGCTACAGTCTGAGCGTCTTCTTGATGGGACAGCAGAACATTCGATCGCACCATACTGAGTATGGTCTGGTCTTTGAACATGCCTGTTGTCAGCAACAGGGGTTACTGAGATGACGTTCACACTGTCCCTTACTCTTTGACTTCCTCTTCTCGGATCGACCATCAAGCCGCTCGGCCAGAGCATTCATCTCTGGTCCGACATAGGTGGTCGTCCGTCCGGGAAGGTTGAGGGTCGTCCGCCCGCTCGGCTCGTATCGCCTGAGACCCTGGCCGAGTAGACCTCCGCTCGGCCTTCACCCTTGATTTGCAATGCGGCCGAGCGGATTATCTGCTCGGCCATATGATCCGAGTGGACTATCCGCTTGGCAATATGATCCGAGCGGACTATCCGCTCGGCCATATGATCTTTTTCCCTTGGAAATTTGGGCTCACGGCCAGCTGGTTACTCTCTCGGGTGAAAATCATTGCCTAGTGCTCGACCTGTCCCGCCCGCTCGTCGAACCCATGGGATTGACCCCCCTTTGACTGTTGACCCCCACGCGTCGTTGACCTTTCCCTCATGAGGGTCCTCCGGCCTTACCACCGGATCAAGTGCTATATTTATAGCACTGGTCGGGGCGCCTTGAAGGGTTCCGGGTGCCCTTGGGGGGGATAAAATTTTATCCCCCAATGTTCAGATCGAGTTTGACTCGATCTGGTCGAAATCTTCAGTCCGAGCGCTCGAAAGGGTTCCGGGCCCCCCGAACGCCCGGAATGGTTCCGGGCGCTCCGGAGCCTAAAGTCAGCAGAAGTTGACTTTTTCCATCGGCGACCTCTGCTCCGGTTCAGCTCGTCTCGATCCGGGTCTTCCGCTCTGGTTCTGCTAGCTTGGGTGATCTCGGTCATCCGGAATAGGGCTCACCCGAACCCAAGTTCCGACCTTCTCCTCGAGCAGCCTTCCTTCCCGATTTCTCGTCCCTCGAATGTCGCGTACGTTCTTCTCGTCCACCGGTGTACTCTTCAGCGGCACCTCATCCCTCGGACACACCGAGCCCATCAGCTCTCTCCCGTACCGTCCTTCTCGCTAGCCGCGTCTTCCGCTCGACTTCATGTGTTCCTAAGCTTCTGCACACTTAGACACAAGGGTTAGACAAAATAGGACCTAACTTAACTTGTTTGATCACATCAAAACACCATGGGGTTCCAACATAAACAACATAGAGTTAACTCTTATAGAGAAGAGTTTATTTTCTGGTTTTGATGTGTGACAAAGGAGGAGAATTGGAGGTTAAGTTAGGCCTTTATCCCAAGAAGGGGGAGTATGCCCTCTAGGAAAGGGAGAGAATGAAGGAAACCTTCATTCCTGCTTTATGAAGAGGTTAAGGTTATGGGATTTAGCCTTGATATAAAGAAGAGGTTAAGGCTATGAGATTTAGCCTTGGTATAAAGAAGATGTTAAGGCTATGGGATTTAGCCTCAGTATAAAGAAGAGGTTAAGGCTATGGGATTTAGCCTAACTTAGAGGTATTGTCAAACATCAAAAAGGGGGAAATTGTTGGGGCAATTTTCCTAGGTCAAGTTTGACCAGTTTGACTAAGCTTGAGTTGAGTCAAGCTTGAGTCAGGATTTGAGCTTTGATGTTTGACAATATAAGGAGATTGCTAGAGCAATTGTCCAGTTGTGGAGATGGTCAAAGGGTTGACCAGGTTGATGAGAATACAAGTCAAGTAGGTCAAGATTGACAGGAGACTTGACTAGGAAAGTCCTAACTGGATGTTAGGCATTTGGAAAGTCCTAGAGAGGAGCTAGGCAGGAGAAAGTCCTGGTGAGGAGTCAGGCAATTGGAAAGTCCTAGTGAGGAGTAAGGCAATAAGAAAGTCCTGGTGAGGAGTCAGGCAATTGGAAAGTCCTAGTGAGGAGTAAGGCAATAAGAAAGTCCTGGTGAGGAGCCAAGCAATTGGAAAGTCCAAGTGTGATCTTGGCAAAGGAGAAAGTCCTGGTGAGGAGTCAGGCAATTAGAAAGTCCAAGTGTGATCTTAGCAAAGGTTTTAAGTCCAAGCATGTGGTCTTGGCAAGATAAGTCCTAGTGTGACTTAGCAAGGAGAACTCGATAACTAGGATGAGGCCGAAGGAAGCTCTTGAAGGCAAAGCGTGAAGGAAGGGGAGATATCTGAGGGACGCAAGGCTGATGGAGAAGGCTAGAAGGCTAGAAGGCTAGTTCGAGGTTGGTCGAGTGTGGTGGTATAATTCGACAACTAGGATGAGGCCGAAGGAAGCTCCTGAAGGCAAGGCGTGAAAGATGGGAGATATCTGAGGGACGCAAGGCTGATGAAGGAGGCTAGAAGGCTAGTTCGAGGTTGGTCGGGTAAGGCCAAATGCTAGGCATGGAGACCCAACAGGTCACGGTTGACCAGGAGTTGGGTTGGAGAGTTTGGACTTGAGTTTGAGTCAAGTCCAGGCTGGTCAATCAATCGAGCGATCGATTGAACCAGGGTCCAATCGATCAGTCGATCGATTGGAGTGTGCTGCGATTGTGGGAAGGCCCAATCAATCGGTTGATCGATTGGGATGAGGAATCGCGAGCACAGAGGCTTTCCCAATCGATCGGGCGATCGATTGGGAGCTGCCAATCGATCGGTCGATCGATTGGGCAGCAAAAGCTCTCACGCGAGAGCACAGAAAGGTGCTGAATCGATCGGGCAATCGATTCAGGAAGCACCAATCGATCGGTCGATTGATTGGGAAGTGACCGTTGCGCAGGATGCAGGTGATGGACGGTTACGATGGAACGGTGCTGACGTGGCAATCGATTGGGGATGAATTCGATCAATTGGGAGCATTATTTAAAGCTTGGGCGGAGCGTTTTCTCTGTAGTTCTTTGCGAGCTTTTTCCTGCGATTCTTCTCAGATCCTCACGGTGATTTCTCCAGCATTCACGCCAGTTCTTGAAGGCTCTTGAGAGTGTTCTCTCAAGATTCAAGAGGCAATAACAAGAAACAAGTAAGCAAAAAGAGAGTGTTTTTACTTGTATTTGTATTTCTTCTTCTTGTGTGAGTTGTTTGGGTGTGTGAGTCTTGTATTTTATTTTCGCTGCATATCATCATCAAGACACAACCGACGAGCGCGCGACGAGACGCTATTCCCCCCCCCCCCCCCCCCCCCCCTCTAGCAGACACGACGGTCGCAACAGAATCAACACATGAGAAGATCAAATGATATGCTTATATGAATTAAAATATCATGACCAAATGATGGTTATCAAAGACCATCTCGTCCAAGACTTCTTACACATCACTTCTATGATCTAAGTGCTCCGGCTTCCTGCTGCTACTTCAAAGAAGTTTGTCTGCCACTGAGCTACTTTTTCGAGTCATTCGATCATCTCTGGCAGACCGATAGCAACACACTAAGTGCTCCAACTTGTTGGTAACATTTTATTAGTATTGCATTCTTTATACTACTACTTTAAAAGGGAAAAGAAGGTTGTTACACTATCCCTATGTTTTGTATTTTATTACTATTGGTGCGGTTAGCTCTAACGGTCTAACTCAGATTTTGATGAATGACAAATCAGGTTAAGTTAGGTTTGTCGTGATCTAACACTCTGATCGAGTGTGCAGGAGAAGTCCAAACAGGTCGACGGGCTGATCGGATATCTGTCACGAAGTCCAAGCGGGTCGACGGGCTGACCGGACGCTTGGCGAGAAGTCCAGCTAGGTCGACGGGCTGACCGGATAGCTGGCGAGAAGTCCAAGCGGATCGACGGGCTGACCGGACGCTTGGCGAAAAGTCCAGCTAGGTCGACGGGCTGACCGGATAGCTGGCGAGAAGTCCAAACGGGTCGAAGGGCTGACCGAACGTCTGATAGGTGAGTAAAGGTAAGTCACTGGAAGGGAGTGACTGTGAGAACGCGTTTCCGGGAAGGGAACATTAGGCGTCGATCCGGCTTAGATCCATTTCGGATATCTAAGTCGAGATCGTGACTAGATTCCGGTCTTGGAAAGACGGAATCTAAGTCATACTCTTTTATGTTAAACTTATGAACTGTGCTAACACTTTGTTTTACAGGAAATTCATTATATTTGTCTCGAACTAACCTTGTCTTGCAGGAGAATGACCTATTTTGGAGAAAGGTGGTCCGGGCGCCTAGAAGGGATCCGGGCACCCGGGAGGTAACTTTTATCCTATCATGTCGTCGCCACGTGGAGCTCACTGGTTGGACCTGCCACGTCTCACCAGGGCGCCCGGAAGGGATCCGGGGCGCCCCGAGCCTCATATAAAAGGAGGGTCAGGGGTGGAGCTCAAAACAACAACTGAAAAAGAAGATCTTCTACTGCTTGCTCTGTTGTTCTACGCTCCTGCGACGCTAACGAAGTTCTGACAACACAATTCTCCTTTTCGATTTATTTCTTTATCGGTATTTCTTTTAGTTTCATTAGCATTTCCTGTATGTAGTTTATATTAAATTTCGAATTGCTAGTGATTGCCCACCGAAAGCACTCAAAGAGTGCAAGCCTTGGAGTAGGAGTCGACACGGGCTCCGAACCAAGTAAAATTGGTTTGTGTTAGCGTTGCTTAATTTTTTCCGCTGCGTTTAACTCTTATCGAAGAATTTTTCGTATTCGATATTCACCCCCCCCCCCCTATCGAAACATCATGATCCAACAATTACCTCTTCCAGCGGTTCCGGAAGAGGCATTTAGTGGATTACCTATCGATAGGTCCGCGAGACTTGGATCTTGAGTAAAAGTCGCCGAAAGCTTGGAACCAAGTACAACCGATTGAGTTTTTCTTATGTGTTGTTTTAAGTTTCATATTTCCGCTGCACTTTTATTTTAAGTTTTTAAAATTACTCTGGTTTCAAAAGACACGTAATTCACCTCACTCTCACGTGCTCAAGCTCCAACACCCTCAACCCTAAACCACCACTCCCTTCTCGCCCCCGCCGCTATGCCTCCACCACTGTTCGTCATTGTTGCGATCCCTTCCTAGGTTTACCGTCCCCACCAAGTTATAGTTTTTGTTTGGAGTGGGTGGCCGGAGGCCGCCCGAAGGACACCCTCGCTCGGCGCCCAGTAACCTAGCCACTTATCCACCACCGGAGGCCTTCGGACAGCCTCCAGCCGCTCGCTTCAAAGAAAAACTATAACCTAGTGGGACGATGAACCCAAGAAGGGATCGCAACTATTTGCGGCCGGATCGCGACCGCAATCCAGCCGTAAATGTGAATGGCACATCCCCTCGACCACAAAAAAAATGGTTCAGGAGATCTGTGCTCCCGCCGTCCCTCCATTGTTATTCGTTCGTTGTTCTCCAATTTCTCCTGCGGCAATCATCATTCCGATCTGTTCCGGCCATGAAGCATTTCCGCTGATCCGTTCCTACCATGAATTGTTCCCACCGATTCGTTTCGGCCTTGAAGCGTTCTCGTCGATCCATTCCAGCCATGAAGCATTCTCGCGGATCCATTCCGGCCATGAAGCGTTCCCGTGCCCAACAAACCATGACCCTGGAGGCCGAGTTAATTCCAGAGCTATCAGACTGCCTCGCTCTCGAGTGCCTCCTCCGGCTCCCCTTCCACACCATCCTCAAGCGTCTGTAAGCGGTGGAAGTACGAACTCAACTCGTCGTCCTTTTGACTCATTTATAAGCTCAAGTCAAGGATCAAACAAGCTCAAGCTCAAAAAAAATAAACCAACTCAAGCTTGTATAATCATTTCAAAGGTTTGATTCATTTTAAGCTAGCCTTGGCTCGGCTCGATTATTTTATCAAACAATCTTGAACATCCTAAAGTTCGACTTGACACGTTTATAGTCCTAGTGGTTAATGCCTCAATAGTAATACATGGGAGTTCACACAATAGAGTGGAGTTCGCAAAACGTTGAGGATTAAAAACAACTCCTTCATGCATTCACTATATGTAGTTTTATGATTTATCTCTTTCATATCGACCATAAAATAAATCGATTGACAGGGCGTTGAGCGATTCAATTTTTTTTTCACAATAGTATTATTTTAAAGTTAAAATAACCTGATTGATGTACGTTAAAATTGTCCTGAATAAATCATTTAAAATAAATTTTAATTGAAACGTACAGTAAGTAAAATAATTATAATTTTTCTAAATAATAGGCAAATTAATTTGATATATCCAAAATAATAGTGAATTTCTTTTTTACCTCTGATTTTTTTTTAAAAAAAATCAATAATACAATTATTGGAATGAAAACTATTTAAGTATTTTTAATTGAAATTTAAAGTAACTAAAATAGTTATAAATTTATAATAAAAATTGTAATAGAGGTGACAATTAGAGCCTAGGACTCAAATAGGTTATAATATATTATAGTAAATGGTGAAATTCACCATCCGAGCAGTATTTCATGGTCGGCTCTACGGCTATATGTGAGATGATAAATTAAAAAACTATAGTTGATGACAACAGGGCTAAGCATAATATATGATTTCAAGTCAGATTTAAGTGCAACATATAATTGCATGCCAAGCTAAGGGCAACCCAACATGTAATATCAAACCAAGTTAGGGACAACACGTGATTTTATTTATATGGTACGATCAATGACATCATCAAAGGACTCTTAAAATAGAGTAGATTCGATTACCCCGTTCTAATTTTTTTAAATAAAGATGCATCCCATGCTGATATAGGTTAGATCGACTTTTATTATAGTTAAAAGAGTTGGTATTGAACTTAGAGATAATCCTTTATTATTAAAAATAAAACTTCTAATTTTTTTTAAATTTTACAAATAATAATTATCTTTAAAATTTAAAAAATAAATAACAAGGATAGAGAAATTCATAAAAACCTCGAAACTAATTAATGATTTAGTTTTAAAATAAGAAATCAATTATCACATTAATTTTAATACTGCATTAATAATGGTACTTCAAACATCTAAATTTAATACTATTCTATATTTATGACATGAAAACAATATTAATTAAAATTTATTAATATTCATAAACTACTTTGAAGAATTATATATAAATGTTACTAAATTTTAACAGTTAAAAATTTAATTTATTAAAATTATCTTAAGTCATTAATTTTTATAATTAATTTAAAAAATTAATAATATTTTTTTAATTAGTAAAAATTAATATTTTCTTAGAAATATTTAATTGAAGATGATAATTGATAAGAGTGAAATAAAAATAATAAAATAGTCAAGCTCCAAAATAATATTTATTTAATAATATTTCTATGAAAAAATGGTATCCAAAAATTAATTCTGATTCTCTTTATTCCAATCTCAAAACTCTCGTTTTGCAGAATTTAAAAGAAAGCTTGATCATCGACCATGAACCGGATTCGCAAGAATAGTCACAACAATCATCAAACATTCACTAAAAAAAAAAAATAATTTAGGGATGAAAATTAAAATCGCAATAAATTTGACGATAAAAAAAATTTGATCCAAATTAGAAACAAAATCTATAACAAAACATTTTCGTCGCAAATTTCCAACGAAAATATTTTCGTCTTAAAATTCGTCCCAGATTAATTCTGAGATGAATTCTGGATTCGTCCAAGATTCTGGAACGAATAAATGATTCGTCTCAAAATCTGGGACGAATACAAAATTCATCCCAGATTAAAATTTTTTTAAAAATATTAAAAAATATTAGGGACGAACCCATGGATTCGTCCTTAATACTCGGACGAATTCAGGATTCGTCCCAGAATCATTTTTTAAAAAAAAAATAATCCGAAATTTTAAATATGAACTTAGAGACATCAGAATATCATGATACAAGTTTTTGTGTTTGTATCATTCTCCTTATCTTGCCCTAAAATTTGGGATGAAATTTGGAATAAAAATTATTTTGTTGCAAATTAAATTCGATTTTTGTTGCCAAATTTGTCACAAATTTTATAAAAAAAAAAATTCATTTGAAAATTTTGTAGGCAAATTAGGGACAAAACAACCAAAAAATAATTCGTCATCTAATTCGTCCTGAAATATGTTGCTAAATTTACAACCAAACATATATTCATTCCATATATATATATAATTTAGAAAATAATAATTTAGTTAACAATTAATAAGGAAATATATTTATATGATTATATAAAATTTATTAGATTTTTAAAATTAAAAATAATTTTGTATTATATTTATTATAATAAATCGTTTGACTTGGCTGTTTGAGGGTTACTTGAGAATATAAATATCAGCCCTAATCGCCGCCGCCTTCTCGCCCCGCCGCTGTCTGCTGTTCGTCCTGGATGCCGTTGTTCTCCAATTTCTCCGACGCAATCATCATTCCGATTTGTTCCGGCCATGAAGCTTTCCCGCCGATCTGTTCCGGCCATGAAGCGTTCCCGCCGATTCGTTTGGGCCTTGAAGCGTTCCCGCCGATCCATTCCAGCCATGAAGCGTTACCGCCGATCCGTTCCGGCCATGAAGCCTTCCCGTGCCCGACGAACCATGACCGTGGAGGCCGAGTTAATTCCAGAGCTGCCGGACTGCCTCGCTCTCGAGTGCCTCCTCCGCCTCCCCTTCCACGCCATACTCGCCGCTCGGGTCGTCTGTAAGCGGTGGAAGTACGAACTCGATTCACCGTCCTTCTACCGCATCCGTAGGGCCGACGGCCTAGCCTCTCGCGTCGTCTCGTTGCTCCTCCGAGGCAAACTCCGGCGCACCGTTGGCAAGTTTCACCTAGCCCTATACGAGCCTGACACGGGCGTCTGCACGATGCGGCAGCTGGCTCCCGACCGCCCCAACCTCAAGATGGGCAGCATTGCCGGGATCGTCGGGCGAGAGCTGGTGGTGATGAAAAAGCGCCGTACTGGCGAGGTTCACTTCTACGACCTACTCTCCGGAGCCTGGCGGCCGGGCGCACCAAACCCGGCCCCACAGCGGTCTTTATCGAGGAACGTCTTTAGGGGGAGACAAATTGTTTGTGATAGGTGGCAGGGACGGGGGAGGCAAAAAGCTGCGATCTGCACTCGTCTACGACGCCCCCGCCGACACGTGGATTAAGATACCTGATTTGGAGGGTCTGGGAAGTTTACTCGATGGTAGTTTCTACACTAGGTTTTGGAAAAGTAAGGAGGAATACTTCAGTGGGATTCAATGCTGCAGGGAGCAGTTGTTATTAGGCGACGACGAGGACGAATTGATATTCTACCCGACCGAGGGAGGCAGAGAGATAGTCTTTCCAGAGGAGAGTCTCATATTAAATGAGAACGCTTTAGCTAATTTGAGGAAGCATTTAGGAATACTTCCAAATGAACTAGGCCGATATCTTGAATACTTTCACAGCGGCCGGTTGTGAAAATAAGATCACATTATGATATCTCTCAGTTTTTTATGGTATATTAATTATGTCATATGTTTAAATTATGTATAATAGTACAAAGTCTGGCACTTTATCGTTTATATCATTTACAATTGGTCAAGGAGCACTAGCCTTTTTATTCTAAATGATTTTAGATCATCAAATTTGACTTTCTATTTATTTGTTCTTTGTGTTTGTATGTGAAGAAACGCGCTAGCCATATCAGGTTTACTATGTTGATGGCTTCCAACAATTTATATCATTGAATAGCTATGCACATTCAAGATAACTCCATCAATAAACAGAACATGAAATCATATTCGGGTGGGCAGCAGCGACTCAGGCAAGGGAGCGGCGGCAAGGAACAGTGGCGAGCAGTAGGCAGGTGGGGGTACAGGGAGTTATCGAATTAAAAACTTATTAAAACTTTAATTTAATTTTGATTAAGAGACTTATTTTCTCTGACCTAATGGAATTATTTTTATTAAAATATATACAAATTCATTTTGAAATTCTAAATAATTTATTACTTGTATATAATATAGTAATTTTGATTACTTATTAATTTTTATTACTTATTAATTTTTATTGACAGCTTCCTTCTCCGTCTCAATCGCATGACCTTCAAATACAATATATAATAATTATTTTTATCACTCAATATATAACTCTCAAATTTAAAATTCATCACCCGGTGGACAGTGCAAATACTGGTTGGAAAAAGTCATCTTCAGTTCCATCTAGTAAATCAAAAAAGGTTTATTCTCTAACTGTTTTACCCGAATTAAATGCTGTAATGGTATTAAAAAAAAACAGAAATATATTTTTTCCTGTTTTCATAACGGGTAATTATTTTTCATACTAGTTGATGTCATCTATTAATTTAGGTTGCAGTAATCTTCCGGTTTTGAATATCATACATTAGCTCATTATATTCTTATTTTTCCCTGTTGCTTGGGGGGATTTTACAGAAGCAGCGGTATGACGAGGGACCTGACGCTGATTTCCTTGAGAGGCAGAAGGCCTACTTCATGGAGGTCGATGCTTTTGAACTCCCTGTAGAGTTGGTCGAAGAGAAAGATCTTGAATAAGATTAACAAAATCAGCATACCAGTTTAACCTTAACACTTTGTATAGTTACCGTACCCATCTCTCTTTTTGACATGCCAATATTTTCAACTCCCATGCAGCGGAGCTTAGTTTGGCAAAGCTAATGTTACTATGATACTCCTGTAAACCATACCCATAACCATCAGCATCTTCCCTAATAAAATGGTTCAGCTTCTTCTGAATTACGAGTTCATCTCACTTGTTATCTGCAGCATTTTATTACGAGGAAAACTTATAGGCAAGCTCTGAATGTCTGCAGCTCCAAATGGGAAACGTTCAAGTCTGATGCATGTTTGTTGCTTGTAGAAAACTGTTAAGGGAGTTTGGGCCCATATTAGCATAACCACCACTGATAAACACAAGACTGAACACTCTATACAGCCTCAGTGATATTGTAGAGTATTTGACTTTGTTATTGACAACTTGAATACAATCTATTTCCATGTTTCACACTTGTAGACCTGGATCAAAGTGGGTGATTTAAGTGAAAGAACTGGGAAACGGGAAACTTTTTGGTGTGTCTGTGTGACAAATTTGTTTATTTTTTTTAAGCTAGCTGTTAGGTATAACACAATCGTAGACCATTTCTGACAAACTTGGGATTAACAATTGCAATGTTAAATAATAACAGTGGAGATAACACAAGTTGTTTACAGCTTAGAACTAAAAGATCTTGTCTAAGGAAATGTACATTAGTAGAGTTTTGGAACCTCAATGTTGACATGGTCCCTAACCTTTGGGGACAGTTGTAGGGGCACTTGGCTCATATCTGGTGGATATTTCGAATAGCTGCATTTATGGTTTTACAGTCGAAATCCATGATCTTCATCCAGTTCTCAAAATCACCAATTTCCTGAAACAAAATAAAAAACACAAGAAATATTAAGAGAGTTTAGCTTTAGCCTACACTTCTGCCAGACCCACCCAAAATGATCGACGGAACACCTGATCAAGTTAGCATCACAGGTGAGAATATAGAATAGATCAGACTAGAATGCCAACAAACTTGCTCAAGGTTGTGGTAGAAAATATTTTAGGTTACGAAGTTTCCCTATCAACTCAACAAATTGTGCATCATGCTAACAATCTACTACATTGGATACTGAATTAAAGAAGAAATCATCCATCTAGAATTTGTCCATATAATTTCAACTTTACATACAATATTTCTTCAACACTAAGCATGGATCACAACTATCAACAATGACTATCTATTAAACATGCCTATTGGATTTTCTGATCCTTGCATCTTCTCACATCACAAAATCCTACTGTGCAACAATCTGCAAAAGAATGATAGATTCAAATCGAATATGAAGATAAGTTTCTAGGGTGCGTAATAATTGGAAGCTTTTTAGCTTAAAGAAAATTTTTACAAGACTACAGTATGACTTGCTATGCTTTATGAATTATGGATAGTAAATTTTGTGTTGTTACAAAACAACATGAAAACATTACTATAGATATGAGAATATTAAGATGGACGAGTGGAGATACTAGATTGCATTAAAAAGATACTAATATCTGATAAGTCACTTGAGTGTAGCTCCAATAGATGATAAAATGAGATAAAATCAATTGAGAGAGTATGAACATGTTTAAAGGTACCACAGTGAGAAGAAGAGAATCTATTTGGGTGAAAGGTATAAGAGACAGGGAAACCAAATAAACAATTTAATTAATTTGAACATTACTGATGGCATGGCCTTAAATTGAGTTCAATATAGGAATAACAAGTAACTGAGTAACTGACCCCAATAATCAAGACAAACACGGCTTGATGAGGTGTGTGTGAAAAACTGCTTCATATTTCAGTCGCTAACTACAACATTTCTTTCCACACTAGCAAACATCAGTAGCATACATCCATTGTCATCTGAGAAGTAATAATAGAACCTATAGAAGAATTAAATATCTCTCTCTTCAGAGTTAACAATGTTGTATGGAATCCAAATGCTGATCGGGTGTAATTTCATTAAGGCTGTGGCAGGAGGTTTGAGGATAGAAGGAACAAAGGTAACATTTTACAAAGAAATTACTACTATTGATACCTCTCTTGAAGTATATGTTTCAGCAAAAGCAATATCAGAGTTGGACATGAATGAGGATGAGTATCTTAACCTTCACGAAGAATTATTCCTACCAAGACAATCAGTATTGGCGGGAATATATTTCAAGATACAGTTTGCACCATTACTCCAACGATTAAAGGAAGCTGGATTTATCGGGGAAATTCCCCTGGAGCATTGGTCCAGAAATAAGGTACTATGCACCTTGGATATTATTAATCCTGATATTACTATATAGGATAAACCTTTGAAGCACATCACCCCTGCTTTGGAGGCCTCTTTCAAAATCCATATAGAGGCCCTATTAAAACTAAAGGTCATCAGACCCAGTGTAAGTCGGCATCAGACCATGACCTTTATTGTTCAATATGAAACTATTATAGATCCTATAACGGGCCAGGAGAAGAAAGGCAAGGAAAGGCTTGTTTTCAACTATAAAACGCTCAATGATAATACCTATAAGGATCAATATTCTTTACCAAGTATTAATCTTATTTTAAAGAAGATTGGAGGCAGCAAGGTTTTTTCTAAATTTGACCTGAAATCTGGATTTCATCAGGTCATGATGAACCCTGAATCCGTTACATGGACGACCTTTCTAGTCCCGCAAGGATTATATGAATGACTAGTTATGCCTTTCGGGTTAAAAAATGCGCCGGTAATTTTTCAGTGCAAAATGGATAATTGTTTCCAAGGTTGCGAGGATTTCTTGGTAGCCTATATTGATGACATCTTAATTTTCTATGCTAATGAAGAATTGCATTGTCAACATCTGGGTAAAATGGTAGACATCTGTCAGAAGGAGAGATTAATTCTTTCTCCTACCAAAATGAAAATTGCTCAACCAGAAATTGAATTCTTGGGCGTTATTATAGGAAATAAGAAGATTAAGCTCCAGCAGCATATTATCAAGAAAATTATTGATTTTAATGAAGAAACTCTCACCACCTTAATGGGGTTAAGGTTATTCCTTGGTATTCTTAACTATGCTAGGTCTCATATTCTAAATTTAAGCAAATTATTGGGACTCCTTTATTCAAAAACATCTCCACATGGTGATCGACGTTTCGATTCAAATCCTCTGATCGGGCTATAATCAAAGAAGTCAAGGCATTAGTTCAGAAATTGCCCGATTTAGAGCTCCCACCTTCAGACGATTACATCTTAATTGAAACAGACGGATGTATGGAAGGATGGGGAGGGGTATGCAAATGGAAAAAAAAATAAAATTTGATCACCGAAGCACGGAAAAAATATGTGCTTATGCCTGTGGAAAATTCCTAGTAATTAAGGCTATAATTGATGCAGAAATTTATGCATGTATGGAAGCCCTAACAGCCATGAAAATTTACTACCTGGACCAGAAGGAAATAACCTTAAGAATGGATTGTCACGCAATCATCAAGTTTTTCAACAAAAAAATATTAGATTATGTTTAATTCCCCATAACCTTGATTATGTGATTACTTAATAATTACATAATCAAGCTTATACATGATAATTTGAACCAAACGCATCCTAAGAGTATTGGTCTTTCATTATGCATGCATAGATTCTACTTGGTAGAACATCAAAGGAGATTTAATTCCAACTATAGCTAGAAAATAAGTATTGAAAATAGTATATACAGGGGTGATATTTTTGATCTCTGATAATGAATAAGTTTGTTACATATGATTCCAAAAAAAAAGAGGGAATGATCATCGTGAAAAATTAAAAAAAAAATAAATTAGTCACCATTAGAGTTGTTACGGGTTGACGTATGTGTATTGACTATAGGAAATTGAATAAAGATATTAGAAAAGATTATTTTTCTCCCCTCTTTATTGATCAAATGTTTGAGAGGTTAGTTAAACATTCATATTTTACTATCTCCGGATTTTATTAGATTCTTATACACCCTAATGATCAAGACAAAATCACTTTTACATGCCCATATATCTTTGCTTATAGGAGAATGTCCTTTGGTCTTCACCTACTTTTCAATATTATATATGGTGGACATATTTTTCATATTTGATTAAAAACATAATTGAAGTTTTTATGAAGGATTTTTCTATGTACGGAACTGATTTTGATACATGCTTGACTAACCTTTCTAGAGTATTACAAGGTGTGAGAAAGTCAATTTGGTCCTAAATTGGAAGAACTGTTACTTCAACGTAAGAAGGAATTGTCTCGTGGCATATTATTTTTGAGCAAGAAATTGAGGTAGATAAAGTGAAGGTAGCGGTGATTGAGAAATTATTTCCGCTTATAAATGTGAAGAGAGTAAGAAGTTTTTTAAGACACGCAAGGTTTTATCGACGCTTTATAAAGGACTTCTCTAAGATCGCCATTGACAAATTTGTTAATAATGGATATTGAATTTGATTTTGATCAGAATTGTTTAGGCACCTTTTACAAGATAAAGGTCTTAGTGACAACACCGAATTGAAGTATTCCCTTTGAGATCGTGTGATGCAAATGAATATGTCATTAGACCCGTATTGGGACAAAGGAATGACAAGAAGGTGCACATCATTTATTATGCTAGTAAGACCTTGGATGATACTCAGATAAACTACGCCACTACAGAAAAAGAACTACTAGCGGTGGTCTTTGCATTCTATAAATTTATGTCATACTTGGTTGAATCAAAGGTGATTGTATATATAGATCATGCGGTCATCCGATACCTATTTAGTAAGAAAGAGGCTAAACCCCGACTTGTCCGACGGATCCTATTTCTTCGAGAATTCAACTTGGAAATTAGAAATAAGAAAGACTCAGAGAATGTTGTTGTGGATCACTTGTCAAGGATGTGCAAAGGGATGAAGACGATGAAATTCGCATTGACACCTATTTCCTGGATGAACACCTTCTAGCCATTGATAGTTTGGATGCTCCATGGTATACGGACTTCGTAAACTCTCTAACCTGTGGAATTTTGCCACTAGATCTCACTTATCATTAAAAAAAAAGGTTTTTTTGCAAATATCAAATACTACATGTAGGACGAACCTCTGCTCTATAGAAAGTTTGCAGATGCGATTTTCCGGAGATGTGCTCCCAAAGACAAGATCAAGGGTATTCTTCATTATTGTCCTTCTTCGTCTTATAGAGGTCATTTGAGAGTAGTGAAAACTGCAACCAAGGTCTTGCAAGCTGTGTTTTATTATTCTCTTATAGAGAATATTTCTAGAAGACTTGTGATGCCTCTGAACAGCATTCTTGAGGTTGAGGTTGAGGTTGTTGA
This sequence comes from Zingiber officinale, assembly GCF_018446385.1. Taxonomy (NCBI): domain Eukaryota; kingdom Viridiplantae; phylum Streptophyta; class Magnoliopsida; order Zingiberales; family Zingiberaceae; genus Zingiber; species Zingiber officinale. Next base: position 125,393,486 of record NC_055997.1, read on the forward strand.
CGTTTGGGGAATTAATTATATGGGATCATTTCTTTCATCTGATAACAATAGCTATATCCTTATGGCAATGTATGATATCTCAAAGTGGATAAAAGTCATATCTTCTCCGACTTGTGACACTAAGAAATTTATCAAGATGTTTAAAAGGATAATTTTTTTTTTCCATATTTAGAGTCCCTAGAGAAGTCATCAGCGACGAAAGATCTCACTTAATCAAGAAGTAATTCGAGAATCTACTTAAGAAAATATATAGCGAGCCATAAAATTGCAACATCATATCAGTCTCAGACTAGGTAGAGGTATCAAACATAAAAATCAAGAGCATTTTGGAGAAGATTGTGTCCATATCCAGAAAAGATTGATCTTTAAAATTGGACGATGCTCTATGGGCATACCAGATAGCCTATAAAACTCCTATCGGTATGATCCTGTTTCGATTAATTTATGGGAAGTCTTTTTATCTTCTAGTGGAGTTGGAACATAAGATTTATTGGGCGATTCAACAACTGAACTTCGACCTAAAGGCTATCGGAAAAAAGAGAAAGCTCTAGTTAAATGAACTAGACGAATTAAGGATGGATCCATATGAACATGCAAAATCATACCAGGAATGAACCAAATGGTGACATGAGAGACACATTGTGTGAAGGAAATTTAGTGAAAGAGATCTCATTTTGCTCTTTAATTCGAAGCTAAGGTTTTTTCCTAGAAAAATTGAAATCATGATGGTTGGAACCATTTAGAATCCAAAAAGTGTATCTATATGGAGTAGTGGGCATTTTGAGCAAGGAATCAGGACCTTTCAAGGTGAATGGATAAAGATTGAAGAGATATTTCTTTGGCATAATCATTGAGAAAGAGAAGATGATTTTGTCAGGCCAGACACTCCGGATTAAGATAGACAAGGGTCGAGTTAATACTTAAAATAAGCGCTTCTTGCGAGGCAACTTAAGTCATCGTTCAGTCTATCATCGATTTTTCTTTTATTTCTTTTCTAGTTTTTTTTTTTTTGCCTTATTTTGGGCTAGGAGTACCCACGCAATCTCCACGAATATGGGAAGGTAAATGGGTGAAGAACACGAGTAGGTCGTGTCAGCAGGCACGACCGTGACCACACATGTAGAATGAAACACGACCTGGTCATGCCACCAGACATGAAAATGCCAATAACTGTAGAAGTAGACACGACTTAGCCGTGTTGCTAAGCATGGTCGTGCTACAGGCCGCAAATCCTAGCATGGTTTGACTGTGCCATCAGGCATGACCATGCCAAAAGAGCATGAGACATATTCTTCTCCACCCTTAGGTCATGGCTATTGGCTGACATCATATCGACTACTTTGACAGCTGGCATTAATATCTAGGTAATTTCTCTCAGTTACATAATTTTCTTCCTCTATATTAGATTTTTATTTGGGATTATTAAATGTTCAAGTCTAAGGGATGTTTTGTTATCTTAATTAGTTTTTAGTTAAGATTTGTTAGTTTTGCCAATATTCTTTTTTACAGCATAAATTCTTTTTGATTATGCATTATTTGTTTGTTTATTATAGCATGACATTAGCATGATATACTTTATGTTCTTATGATAGTATGCTAGTATATTTAGTGATATATTTTTTTATCAGTAATAGCATAACTTGAAGTCTTGAACAGTGTTTTTGCCGTAAGAGTTTAGTGTTGGCTTAGCTATTTATGATCATTTATCATTTTATGTTTGATTTTGATAGTTGATATATCTGAAAATAGTTATCATTCATAGAACCGGACTAGTACTATAATTTCTCAGGTGACCCCTCATTATATTTTGGTTACTAGAAAAATTCGGATCATGATACTCATTGGGAAAAATTAAAATCCCAGAAAAAAAGAGAAAAAGATTGTGTGAAAAAGAAAACTATTTAAGCATTGTACATTGAAAAAAAAGGAGAGAATATGGGATAAAAAATAGTTGTCGTGAGTGAAAACTGATAAGATACTCATTTGAAACTAAGTTAAGTTACTGGAAAAATATGTGTCATGTTTCTCTTGATACTGAATACTCTTTTAAAACCTTGTGTAAACCGTGCATAACAACTTGGGGGAACGAAACTTGTGTGTTCACAAGTTAGGTAAGTGACTATGAAAATGGTTATATGACAACTTCATTAGGATTGAAGGTTGAAAATTAGAAAAAAGTCAAGTTAGGTAAGTGACTACGAAACTTGCACGAATAACTTTCAATTACGTCGCATTAAGACTATTCATTTATCTTTGCTCATTGCTCATTAGTGGGTTGATTCCTTAAGAATTATAATGCATTATTCACAACACATAGATTTAGATTGTAAAGTTTGCTTAGCACAAATAAAAGTTTAAGTCTGAGAATATTTAATGTGTGCATTTCATACATGATTTTAATAATATTTTGCATGAATTCTATGTCATCTGATGAGCATATTTCACATACTTGCATCTTCTTTTTAATCTCTTCATTTGATGATATGTTCTTTGTATTTTTCATTGAAAGACGTGAAATCTGATGAAAATGGAATTTAAGTCTTGGAATGTGGATGCAAAACAAGGAACATGTTTTGGCTGTGTCTCATGACAGGGACGTATTTCTTCAACCGAAGTTGGATCAAGAAAAAAAGTATAAAACGTAAATGAGACTATCAGACCTTGAAGTGGGCTGGTCGTGTTCGGCCAGGCACCATCATGCCCCATCAAGCTACAACCGGATTGACAAGTTCCGCCGTGCCTCTTGATACCGTTATGCTTTCTCCATAGCAAGAAACACAGCCTGATCATGCCCTCTAGTACGGCCCTGTCTCCCATCACAGCATCAGATACAACCAATATTTAATGTTCTTGCACATGATAAAGTTGTAAAACATACAAATGCCACTTTATCATAAATGTTTGCCTTCAAATAGTTTGCATTGGTTGAAATTCTTCATATGTTTGCAATAGTCAATTTTCACATTGATGAACTGAAATTGCTTTGTTATGGTTCATTAAACTCTTCTAGATTTGTTAATGAACCGTGGGAATAGTTCAGATTTAAGGGAACTATAGACATCATTGATGCTACAAATTCAGATGCAAGACCCTCCTATCCGCCCATCGTTCTCTTCAGTCGCGTCCTCTCCGACCGTGAGACCCTCGGCGACCTCACACTCCTCTCCGTCCTTGTCGTCTTCCTCATCTCCATTGGATCCATCATCATCTCTGCCATCATGGCCGGCGCGCCCTCGTCGCCCACAGGACCTTTGGAGCCCCTGAGGATTTGTGGCTAGACGAGGAGTCCGGCAGATCCTTGGGATTTTCATTCTTGTCCTGCTGTTCAGCACCAACCTCATCCTCGTCCGGCCTAGCCGGCCCAGCGTTTGATTTAATTTGGTGATAGTTTGTTTTGAGTTTTGTGTATTTACATATACAATTCATTCAAATTGTAGTTGAATAAATCATTTAAAATAAATTTTAATTGAAACATAAGGTTTCTAAAATAATTATAAATTTTCCTAAAATTATAGCGGATTAATTTGATATGACCAAAATGATAGTGAATTTCTTTTTTTATCTCTATTTTTTTTAAAGAAAATCATAATTATTGGAATGAAATTTAAGTATTTTCAGTTGAAACTTAAATTAACTAATTTAGTTATAAATTTATAATAGAAATTTTAATAGAGATAACAATTTTAGAATCTATCATCCACCAAATTTGTCATTCGAGTACTAACCATGATATATCTGTGAGGCAACAATTATTCTCTGTTTATTTGGGAGAGCAAGAAAAATTGATAAAAGTTTTCCTTAGTAAATTTTTTTTTACTATTTACTTCATTAAAATTTCAGGAGAAAAAAGAAATTTAATCCTTCAGCGGTTGATTTGAAGCTAAAATATTGATCGCCATCAAATCGTACGGAAAGTTAAGAATGAAAAAAACAATGACGCATATATTCTTTCTTTAATCACAAAATTACCTACTATATATAATTAAGCACGTGACTCTTCGTTTTCCCCAGCTTCTTTTCTCCATCCGAATAGTACGTCTACGGTCTTTCCTTAACAAGGTCAGTGACCTCTATCGTTGTTTGATTTCCTCGGCAACGTCTACCATCTTTCCTAGGGGAGGTCTTCTGTTGTTTGATTTCTTACTACATTTATCCTTTTCCTGTTCTCCAATAATCTGGACAACGAATGTCATGCACCTGTATTTTTAGATGACTATTTTGAGTTCATATTTCTAATTAAGACTTCATGTAATGTAAGTTTTTCTTAGTTTGAATTGCAAGTATGCACATATTTTTCAGTTTACCAAAAGTGCACTTTAAAACACATAAGATAAGGCTCCTTCAGAAGGATCTGATTCATCTTTGCATGCTTATCAAGTGATGGGATGGGATATTTTTCTACAATTGTTTCTGTATTCATATGCCCACCAAAAAGAATTTACTTGCAAATATGGACTCTTCACCCAGAGTTGAAGCCAAAATTTTCAAAGGATCAGAAGAGTGGAGGATATCAAAAACGAATTCATGATCAAAAGGCTCATATGGCTACACACTCTCTTGAATCGTTTTCCTCTAATCCTGTTGCTTTACTTAATGATTTCGCAAATTATTTACAAAACAGGCATGGTCAGGAAACTGTTCAAGGTAGATCTATTAATCAAGAAAAAAATCAACCAGCTGCACTTCTTAGTCATTTTGCTGTTTTTTTGGCTGATGCAAACTCTGACACCAACGAAGGTATTCAGATTGCTTTTCTAACTGCATTCGAAATTAATAGTTTGCATGATGTATGGGTCATTGATTCTGGTGCCACAGATCACATGTCAAATAAGTTAACCCATGTTTATGATTTTCATCCTTTTTCTAAACCTTCTCTGGTATCTGTAGCAAATGGGAAAGGTGCTCATGTACAGGGTAAGGGAAAAATTAAACTTGTTTCAGATACTATAGAGTCCGATGTTCTATATGTTCCTTCTTTTCCATTTCAGTTGCTTTCTGTTCACAAACTGACATCATCGCTCAATTGTGAAGTTCTATTTACTCCTCACAAGGTCATATTTCAGGACCTCGTCACCAAGGCGACGATTGGTGAAGGATTTCATTTGCATGGACTCTACTACTTCTCCCCTAACTCTCAGGTTACCAAGGGATTCCAGGCTATTTCCTTTCCCATTGCTGAGCAAGATTTATGGCATCGTCGTCTCGCACATCCTTCAAATAATGTTCTTAGCAAAATAAATCGAGTTCTACCTAAAGGAACTGTTGATTGTGATATCTGCTATTTTTCTAAGTCTTCTAGGCTTCCTTTTAACTCATCATTGTCTCGTACTACTCAACCATTTGAGATTGTACATTCAGATGTTTGGGGACCTTACTCATCCTCTCTAGATGGATTTAATTATTTTGTAACTTTTATTGATGATTTCTCAAGGGTTACTTGGGTATACTTATTGAAATCAAAAAGTGAAGTTTTTGAATCCTTTAAAGACTTTCACATGTTGGTTACCACTCAATTTTCAGCTCATATTAAAATTCTTCGATCTGACAATGGCACCGAATATATGTCTCATACCATGACAAACTATTTGATCTCTCACGGAATATTGCATCAAACTAGTTGTGTTGGTACACCTCAACAAAATGGGCTTGCAGAACGTAAAAATCGTGACTTGCTTGAGAAAACTCGAGCCATAATGCTTCAAATGAATATCCCAAAGCGTTTTTGGTCTCATGGTATTCTTACTGCAACCTATCTTGTAAATCGCTTACCCAGCCGAGTGTTGGATTTTAAATGTCCTCTTGAAGTATTGCAGGACAAGGCACCAGATTTATCTCATCTCAAAATTTTTGGCTGCACTTGTTTTGTACATATCCCAACTGGTCACCGTGACAAGCTTGATCCTCGAGCTGTTAAATGCATATTTCTTGGTTATTCTCAAACACAAAAAGGATACAAATGTTTTGATTTTCTCTCCAAGAAGTTATATGTGACTAGAGATGTCCGCTTTGCTGAACAAATTCCATATTTTACTGCCTCTAGTCAGGGGGAGAAGCTGTCTGAGCTATTTCCCTTGCCTAACATTAATTATGGTCACCAATCCACTCAAGATTTACATCCACAAGATTTACATCCTAGCCACGCTACTTCAGAACATTGTGATGATCACTTGGATATTTCTAGTGCTCTTTCCAAGGAAGCTATTATCGAATCACCAGAGCAAGATTTTTCCCATACACAAGGTGAACCAATAGCTTCCCGACGTAATCCTCCGCGGGTGCGTCATCCTCCAACCAAACTGGAAGATTATGTTGCTCATACGGTCAGGTATCCTGTCACTAATTTTATGTCATACCAACGATTATCACCCATGCATACAGCTTTCCTTACAGCTATATCAAACAATCCTGAGCCAAAGAACTTTCATGAAGCCAAATCTCAGGCTGTTTGGCAGAAAGCTATGCATGAAGAATTAACTGCTCTTGCTGAGAACAAAACTTGGACTATAGTGCCTCTTCCTCCGGGAAAACATGCAGTTGGTAGTCGCTGGGTGTTTAAAGTGAAATTCAACTCCGATGGTTCTCTAGATAAGCATAAAGCACGCCTTGTTGCTCAAGGTTTCACTCAGAAATTTGGTGTCGATTACAAGGAAACTTTTGCTCCTGTTGCCAAGATGACCACGGTACGAGTTCTTTTATCAGTTGCTATCAATAACGGTTGGTCCTTGTTTCAGATGGACGTCAAAAACGCATTCTTGCATGGTGATCTTGAGGAAGAGGTGTTTATGAAGCTTCCTCCCGGGCACCCTCAAAGTGAAAATTCCAACTTAGTTTGTCAACTCCATAAATCAATTTATGGTTTGAAACAAAGTCCGCGTGCATGGCATGCCAAGTTGAGCACTGCTCTTGAAGCTCTTAGTTTTAGAAGGAGCTCAGCTGATTCGTCTCTTTATGTCCGGCTTGGTTCAGTTGACAAACTTGTGGTATTAATCTACGTGGATGATCTCATTATTACCGGGAATAATAATGACTCCATTGCTCAGTTAAAAATGCAACTTCAGCAAAAATTTCCAATCAAGGATCTTGGTTCATTGAAGTACTTTCTTGGAATTGAAATGGCGACTTCCAGCAAAGGGCTATTTCTTAACCAGCATAAATACATTTTAGACTTACTTCAAGATGCTGAGATGTTACACACCAAACCCGCTGCTACTCCTCTCGATAGCAAATTGAGACTTGCTTCTACAGAAAAAGTTCTAGACTCACCAAGCTATTATCAGAAACTTGTGGGAAAACTCATTTACTTGACTATCACGAGACCAGATATTATGTTTGCAGTTAGTCTTGTTAGTCAACATATGCATGCCCCAACCATTCAACATCTAGGCATGATAAAACGAATCCTGCGGTATCTGAAAGGTACGATTGGTCGAGGAATAGTCATGACCCATAATGGTCATACTAATATTATGGGATATACCGATTCTGATTGGGCTGGTAATGCACTTGATCGTCGGTCTACTACTGGTTATTGTATGTTTGTTGGTGGTAATCTGGTTTCTTGGAAAAGTAAAAAACAACATGTGGTTGCTCGATCAAGTGCTGAAGCTGAGTATCGTGCAATGGCTTCCGCAGCAAGTGAGCTCGTATGGCTTAATAGTCTTCTTATTGATCTCGGTTGTCCTAGTTCTATTCCTATGAAACTTTTTTGTGATAATCAGGCAGCTATGCACATTGCTTCTAATCCAGTGTTTCATGAAAGAACCAAACACATTGAAGTTGACTGTCACTACATTCGTCAACAGGTTCAATCCAAATTAATCAACACTCAATATGTGCGTTCTAATGACCAACTAGCTGATGTGTTCACCAAAGTGTTGACGACTACTCAGTTCCACAGGCTTTTGAGCAAGCTTGGATCCATCAATCCTTTGGATCCAGCTTGAGGGGGAGTATTGGAGCTTAGAAGAATATTCTGAAGAATATTCTGTGTATATATGTCAAGCTAAATTAGTGGAGGTAATTAGAGTATGTCAAGCTAAATTAGTGGAGGTAATTAGAGCTAATATTTTGTATAGGCGTATTCTTAGAAACTAATGATTGTACATTCATATTCTTAGGCTAATCACGTGTGATGGAGATTGACACAATTATCTCTATATATACTTGTAATATGTATGAAATAAAGTGCAGAAGGAGAATTACCCTTTCTTTCATTTTCTTTAGAATTGCAAGTATGCACATATTTTTCAGTTTACCAAAAGTGCACTTTAAAACACATAAGATAAGGCTCCTTCAGAAGGATCTGATTCATCTTTGCATGCTTATCAAGTGATGGGATGGGATATTTTTCTACAATTGTTTCTGTATTCATATGCCCACCAAAAAGAATTTACTTGCAAATATGGATTTACAAACCTTCATATATCAGGCATATTTAAGCATCCAACCTTCTTATACGATTCTGTCAAGGAAATTGGGAGGGATTAAAAAGAAAGTCATACAATCTTCTCATAGGTCCCACGATTCTGTCAAGGAACGCCTGATAAAATTAATTTTAATTTTGCAATAATTTAGTACTTTGAACTTTTTTACATCAATCTATATTATTATTGTTAATCTGTGTACAGGTTTAATAAGATGGAATGCGATAATGACGAAGGAAATGATCAAAATATTAATGATTATTATGACGAGAATGATGGTAGTTCGGATGATGAAATTTTTATAGATAGGAAGTTGTTCTTTGGATGATATTGAAGGATATGAGAAAATATGTAAACAAGGCTTTGACGGATAGTAATGTTCGGCGTATTTTATTACACAATCTTGTGACTTCTAGTGACATGTGTCATTATTCTTAATGGTTTTAGACACCTGTGTGAAATATTAAAACATAACATAGGGTAAAAAACAATAGGAATTCAAGTGTTGAAGAAAATATTGCTAAATTTTTATATTTGCTTGGTCATGATATCAAAAATCGAGAATTGAGTTTTTTTTTCGTTGTAATTCAAGGACTACTAGTAATAACTTTCATGAACTCTCGAAAGTTATTATTGGCTTTCATGTTTAATCTATAAAGCAACCAGATGAATTTAAAATTCATCCTCTTATAGAGAATAGCAACATATTCCTTACTTCAAGATTTTTTTTTTTTTTGATCATTTTGAAGAAGTTTGTAACATAATTTGTAGCAAGATATGTTGATTGCCTCTTAATTGTAGGATTGTGTTGGTGCATTAGATGGAACTTAGATAGATGTTAAGATATTTGATGCAGATACACCTCGATATAGAGTAAGAAAGAATTGACCAACTACCAATGTGTTGGTTGGATGCTCTTTTAATTCGAAGTTCATATATGTCCTAGCCGGATGGGAAGAAAATGCATCTCATGTGAGTCTCAAATCATTAAAAATGCCCTATCAATCATGATGATATCTAGTTTACAATTAATGTTCATTAGTGGACAATATTTAAAAGTAAATATGACTAATTTATATCTTTGATTGGGTGGTACATAAATACTATTTAGTTGACTCTGGGTTTATACTGAAGAGGGAATTGATTACCCCTTATCAAAGAATTTATTATCACTTGAAAAAATATTCAAGATGTGATCCTACAAGTACAAAAGAGCTATTCAATTTTCAACATGCATCCCTTCTCCACAGTGTAATAGAGAAATCTCTTAGAATTCTAAAGGAGAGCTTTTTAATTATTGCTAGTAGAATAAAACTTCATTAAGAAAATGATATTCGTATGGATATTATCTTGGCATATTGTATTCTTTATAATTTTTTAATGAGGGTGGATTCAGATAAGAGATTAATTAATGAAGCAGATTATGAATTGAGTGTAAATTCTAACGATAAAGTGAATAAAAGACGGGATGATAACTAAAAGCAAGGAAGTATGATTAGAGATAACATAATTAGCTAATAATATGTGGTTAGATTACAATATAAACTAAAGAAGGATTATTTTGATTTATTAGAAAATTATCAAAAGAATCATCATGTTATGATGTAGTATATTGATTATGCGTACTCTTTATTGTAAATCTTAATGCTAGATGTTTATTTATTGGATTTTATATTTTGATTGACAACAATTTTATAGTGATGGTAAATTATTTGAAGTAAAATTGATTGTCGACACTTTTTTTTAATTTAATATTTTAATTGACAATAATTTTATTGTATTTGTAGTTTAATATTTTAGTTGACAATAATATATTTTTTAAAATTTTAAAGTAATATTTAACTGTAATAAATATTATTTTTAAAAATAAGATTGATAATTTTAACTGGTAGTTTATATTTAAATTAATAATATTTTTTAATTAACAATAATTTTTTTATTATCAACATAAAATAAATATTATTTAAAATTATATGTCACACCTGATACATAATATTATAATATAAAATTTACAAATAATATAATATATTCAATTTTAATATTATTCTTATTGATGTGAATTCATTCGCATGATTGACTTCAAATAAAAAAAAAAATTAAGCTTGATATAGTATTAGCTCTTAGGTTGAGAAGGATAGAATATTTTAGATAATAAATAATTTAATTTTCTTTTCATTTATCGAAGTAAACAGTTTTAATAGTTGATTTTTCTTTCTTTTCCCATGCCCTTAGATTTATTTTATTCGTCCATGTCCCACTCCTATAGGTAGATAGAGCATGAATGCTGGTCACTTGGATAAGTCTTCTTTAATGCTTTCCTATTTATTTTTGTGGCGAGTGAAAATTTTTACTAATTCCTTCTAGAATTAGTCGATTAGAAAACCAAGATATTTGAATTACAAAAAAAACTAGTCTTTATTATTTTTTCTACATAAAGAGTCAACTCACTTTGAGATAGGCTGAATCTATTTTTCTTATAATTAAATGAATCCGTGTCTAGTCGGATGTATAAGGTAATCTCTTATTATTAAAAAATAGAAAAAAATTAAAATTAAAATTTACAAATAATAATTATTTTTAAAATATTAAAATAAGAAGAAAAAAAATAACCAAGATAGAGAAATTCAAAAAACCTTGAAACTAATTATTAGTATTTAAGATATGGAAAAATATTAATTAAATTGTATTACCTACTTTAAAGAATTATATATAAGTTTAAACAAGGTTTAAGCATTTAAGAATTTAATTTATTAAAAATTATTTAAGTCATTAATTTTTATAATTAATTAAAAATATTTATTTAGAAAAAATATTTAGTTTTTATTAAAAGAATTGAATTTTAATTTAAAAATAAATATTTTATAAAAAATAAATCATATCATTCGTATAAAAAAAATCATTTTGTGACCGACAATGGCATCATTAAATCATGTTAGAGACTGATTTAGTCAGGTCATTAATTTTTAACGAAAACATAAAATAGGTTCGCCACTAATTTAGCTTAAATTTAGACATTGAATTTAAATTTAATCACTAATTTAGCAACTGAAATATTAATTATTAGGGTAATTTCCCTAGGTCAAGTTTTGATAAGGTTTAACTAAGCTTGAGTTGAGTCAAGCTTGAGTCAGGGTTTGAGTTTTGATGTTTGACAATATAAGGAGATTGCTGGAGCAATCGTCCGATTATGGAGATGGTCAAAGAGTTGACCAGGTTGGTGAGAATACAAGTCAAGTAGGTCAAGGTTGACAGGAGACTTGACTGTGGAAGTTCTAACTGGAGGTTAGGCGTATGGAAGTCCTTGTTGGGACCTTGACGTTCGCTAGAGGGGGGTGAATAGCGTCTCACCCAAATCGTCACTTCCTACAATGGTTAGTGTGCACAGCGGAAATACAAGATAAACACTAACAATAGAAAGCAAACCTAACACGTTGATTTAACGTGGTTCGGAGATAAAGCTCCTACTCCACGGCTGCCCGTAAGGTGGACGATCCCTATCCGTCGGTGGATTACTCCCCGGAAGACCTCCGGCTAGCTCAAACTCCTTGTGAGTGGAGAAACCTCACCACAAACTCACCAAGACCTCTTGGACACAAGGAAAACTCTTGAGCACTTGTAGACTACTAATTAGACCTTAACCAAGTCTAATTTCGTCAACTTCAACCAAGCTTCCAATGCTTGGTTATATAGGTCACGGGTTAGAAAACCCCGCTTACCAGTCGACTGCCAAAACATGCAGTCGACTGCCCTTCGTGGAAATTCGACCGTTGCAGCCCAACGGCTCGATACCAACCCTCTGTTCGCTACCAGTCGACTGCACCAGTCGGCTGATGAAACCACCAGTCGACTGCTACAGTACTGCTACAGTAACGCTACAATATTGCTACAGTAAATCCTAATTTTGGGATTTTACCCCGAGTACATTCACTCAGCACTCGTTCGCCCGACCAACCTAGACCTAGCCTTCTAGCCTCCTCCATCAGCCTTGCGTCCCTCGGATGACTCCCCATCCTTCACGTCTTGCCTTCTGGAGCTTCCATCGGCCTTGTCATTGTTGTCGGGTCTTCCTTTGCCAAGAGGTCGCGCCTCCGGGACTTCATCCATTGCCAAGTCACACTTGGACTTACGTTGCCAAGACTACATGCTTGGACTTACACCGCCAAGACTCATCCTTGGACTTTCCTCCTTTGCCAAGATCACACTTGGACTTACGTTGCCAAGACTACATGCTTGGACTTACACCGCCAAGACTCACCCTTGGACTTTCCTTGTTGTACCTGTATCCTGCACACTCACAATGCATATCAAATACAACAATAAACCTAACTTAAACCTTTGCCCAAACATCAAAACCTAGGGTCACTAGATTGCTCCAACAATCTCCCCCTTTTTGATGTTTGGCAAACCGTTTAAGTTAGGGAAACAATATATCAATAATAATGCAAATAAACATGCAATCTACACATGCAAATAAACATGCAATATATCAATCATGGAACCTAATCCTAGGCTCCCCCTTCACCTAAGCTCCCCCTTGAGTTAGGATTTATTGCAAAGGTAAACTTCTCCCCTTTTGCTAATAAATGAGCAATCGCTCCCCCTTCACCTAAGCTCCCCCTTGAGCTAGGATCAAATAAACATGCAATCTACACATGCATAAATCATGGAACCTAATCCTAGGCTCCTCCTTCACCTAAGCTCCCCCTTGAGTTAGGATTTATTGCAAAGGTAAACTTCTCCCCTTTTGCTAATAAATGAGCAATCGCTCCCCCTTCACCTAAGCTCCTCCTTGAGCTAGGATTTCTTGCAAAGGTATGTAAGTTTCCTACTTAAACCTAAATTTCTCCCCCTTTGCCATACATCAAAAAGAGCTCCAACAATATCCCAATTATTGGACTCTTTGACCTCTAATGACCATAAACATCATGTATTAATCCCCCATAAGATTACATACATGTTCACCACTCTTTTGGTCATTTTCTAATGCTTGAAAAATATTTTCAGACCGTATCAGTCGACTGTAAGAAGTACCAGTCGACTGACCCCATGAAAATGAGCTTACAGAGACATTCTGTGCTCGTGAACAGTGTTACCAGTTGACTGGTAACTGTACCAGTCGACTGGTACATTATTCATGAAAAAATCAGCCTTTTCTGGCCAACTTCATAAATGCGCCAGAAATTCCACAGACCTCCAAAAATCCCCAAATTTTGTGGAGAGGTCTATTATATCAATATCTACTTGGGAAAAATATATATATAAATATATCTATCACCAATCCCAAGATTGACACAAAACACAAAACTAGCTAAAAAGTTCAATTGAACCTTGACCTAAAGTCCTAGTTTTGGCTTCCTCTTGATGTATTTGCCCATACTAAACCATAATGCATCACTAGCATTAGTTTATATGGCATCTATACATCAAAAACTAATTTTCATGCAATATGAACCCAATTCATATTTCTATGCATGAAACTCAACTCAATTGTGCCAACCCACTATGTTAGAGACTTAAGTCCGTCTCCTAACCACTTGACACATTTGATAACTCATCTATCATGGGTCCCAAAGGCTCTTCCTAACCTTAGGAATCTTAACCTTAGTCACCTCCCTTGGTGACTCATCCACTATGGCTAGGCCACTTCGGTGCACCTCGGGTGATACTTGGCCTACAAAACTCACCTTCTTAACCTTAGACACCTTGTCTTTGATTAATTTCTTCTTGTCCTTAATCTTGGACACCTCATCCTTGCTATAATTATATGCTACCCTAGCATATTCCTTCTTATTGGCCTTCGATGACTCTCCCTTGTCCTTAGTAACACCTTTCATACCAATGTCATGTGCTACCTTAACACTTGACCTCCTTTTGGTCTTGGAAAATATTTTTATCTTTCCAAAGCGTAACTCCCCTAAAAATATGGTCAAACTTCCATCATTGCACCAACAATGACTTGGGGTTCCTAAATAATTAGTAAAACCAAAACTCAAAGTTTTGAGGTTCAAAATTCAATAATGAAACTAAATCTCAACCGAAACTTCACTTTGGTTTTTCTTAACCAATCCATACTTGTTTTCATCATGAAAACTCATGTAAACATTATTTAGGGTATACTTTATCAGGGAAAAATAGTTTTCTATGAAAATACTTCCTATTTTCAAAGATTGACACAAATTTGAAAACTCTTGAAAACTTCAATGTTTTCTCCTAATTTGTGTCTAACTTTTCAATGATGATTACTATCAAAAGATAGTCTTCACTAAGGTTTTTCAAAAGTATTTTGAAATCATTTTCAAAACCAATATCCAACCACGTTCTTTGGGCTCAATGCACATGACTTGTACATTAGCTTTCCCAATGATTGGAAGACACATAACTATGTGTTTTGATGAACCTAAAACTCAACAAGATGCACAAGATCAACATCTTGAGTTTGTTCACCATCTTAACATCTCACTTATATCTAACGTGTATTAAAACACATACAGGTCACCTTATAGTTCTTTGTGAGATGTATATTTGGTCTTGCCCTAAACTAAGGGATCATGCATCTCTATCTAGGCATTGTAAAAATCATGATCATCCATCTAGGATGCCACTTGATATAATCCCTCTTGTTGGGATATTTACCATTTATAATAGATGTCATTTGTCCTTAAATAACAAGGGAACTAAAGTAATGCATGATGTTACATGGCATACATCAAAATAAGCAATTTTCAAAATGAAAAGCAAGCTATAGCTACATGATGTATGTATGACATGACATGGTATTTTTGTATTTTTCATAATAAAATATGAATGCTAAATATAAATATGATGTCATGACATATGATAGGCAAACAAAACATGGCAAGTTAGCATAAATAAAATTTACCTAGATTACCTATCTAAGTATTCTTAACCCTAGCTAACTCAAAATTTAACCCTAAATTGCCCATGATTTTCCATGAAAATGCCAAAACCCAATTTTGACATTTATTTTTCCTTTCTAAATTTGTGTCATTTTAACTTAAACAAATTTCTCAAAGTATGGCACATTTTACTCTTTCCAAGAGTAAATGAAATCAAATTAAAAACTTAGATTTGCCTTTTACCTTTTAAGAAAATATCAAAACCCCAACTTGGCATTTCTTATCCTTTTCTAAATGTGTCAATTTAAATTAAGTTCAAAACCTCAAAGTTTGTCACATTTCACTCTTCCAAAGAGTGAACATCTTACATTATGACCTAGATTTTTCTTTAATTACTCTAAGAAGATACCAAAATCCCAATTTGGTATTTCTTATGTTTTTCCACATTGCGTAAATTTAATTCAAACATAATTCCTTAAGATTTGCCACATGTTACTCTTTTCCAAGAGTGACAATTTGGATTAAGGTTTACATTTCCCTTAATTCCATAAGAAAATGTCGAATTCCAAATTTGGCATTACTTTTGCTTCTCTCTAGTGTGTCAATTTAAATTAGATTTAACTCCTCAAATTTTGACACATTTTACTCTTTCAAAGAATAACACTTATCATCCTTTCCATTTTCAAAGGTTAACAATCACCTTGAAAATGCTCTCAAGTGTCAACTTTCCCAAGGTTGGGTTAACTACCTTTCCAATTGGAGTTGACACTCTCTAAACCCATCTAGGGTGTAGAGAATATGTTCCTAGGAACCCAATACCTATTGGTGCTCCTTGGATGCTCTAGGTACTCACTAGGGATGACTTCCCTAGATACCTTCCTAAGGACCTTTCTTGGCTTCTTAGAATCCTTGGTCACTTCCACTAGGTCACTTCTAGGGTTAACTCCCTTTGTAACCTTATTTGTGACTTTATTAGGCCTTTTTGGAGTCTTAGTCACCTTTATTAGATCAACTTTAGGAATGGCCTCCCTTGTGACATTCTTTGTGACTTTGTTGGACTTCTTAGAAGTCTTAGTCACATTGGTCTTGCCAAAAATACTCTTAGGGATTCCTTCCCTAGTATCTTTAACTTGACCTCTAAACCTAGGGTTGGTCCCATAACTATATGGAACCCTATGAAAGGAAGTCACATCCTTCTTGGCTTTAGGTTTGTATCCCAACCTCTATAGCCATTGGATGGCTCTTGTCTAGCTTTTCCTAGGTTATGCTCATTTTGACCCCTAAGAATATTTTCCATTCTTGTTAAGGTCCTTTCTAAATTATCAAGTCTTGTCCTCAATACTTGATTTTCACCCCATAAATCCCTAGATTTTGGTTTTTCATTGAATCCTTAAGCATTTCTATTTTTAGGCATATATCTAAAATCCTTGGTGTTATTGCCTAAGTTGTTATTTACCTTCCTAACCTTAGGTGTGGCAAATCTAGCATGAGGAGGAATATATTTATCCTTAAGGTTATCATGCCTCCTATTCTCATGATAAATAACATTAAGATGATAAGAGTTGTTTCTAGCATGCTTTTTATCATGTGTCAACGGAATGAATTCATTAAATGATACCTTGGTTTTTACATTGGAAGTTCCCTTCTTCTCCCACTTCTTCAAGTGCGCCAATTTCTTGAGCTCTCCTCTCCTTGGGCACTTTGTGTGGTAGTGACCCCACTCACCACATGTAAAGCACCTAATGTGCTTCTTCTGTAGGACCGTTAGATTCGATAGAGGGGGGGGTGAATATCGATTCGAAAATACAGAGTATAAGTGCAGCGGAAAAAGTAAAATAGACACAATGGTTTTACTTCGTTCGGAGCCTGTGACGACTCCTACTTGAAGGCCCGTACTCCTTGAGTACTTTCGTTGGGCAATTCACTAGCAATTCGGATAATTACAATTTAAGTACAAAAAGATGCTAATGAAAATTGAAAACAAATACCGACAAAAGGGAAAAGAACGGAGTGTAGTGTCGGAGCTTTGTTGACGTCGCACTGAACGTTGAGCAGCAAGACCAGCAGTAGAAGAGTTCTCAGTTTAAATTGATTGATTCTGAAGCTCCTGTCTGGGGCTTCTTTTATATGCTGTTCCAGGCGCCTGGATCCCTTCCGGGCGCCTGGAATGTGACGTAGCTGCACAAACCATGATGCTCCACGTGGCGACGACTCGGCTGGATAGAATTCGCCTTCCGGGCGCCCGGACCACCTTGTTCCAGAAAACTCCCTTTTCCTGCAAAACAAAGTTAGTCCGAGGCAAATGTATATCCTGTAAAACAGATTGTCAGCACAGTTAAGTTTCAACAGATAATTAAAAAGAGTATGACTTAGATTCCGTCTTTCCGAGACCGGAATCTAGTCACGATCTCGACTTAGATATCCGAAATGGATCTAAGCCGGATCGACGCCTAATGTTCCCTTCCCGGGAACGCGTCCTCACAGTCACTCCCTTCCAGTGACTTACCTTGCTTACCTGCCAGACGTCCGGTCAGCCCGTCGACCCGTCTGGACTTCTCGCCAAGCGTCCGGTCAGCCCATCGACCCACTTGGACTTCTCGCCAGCTATCCGGTCAGCCCGTCGACCTAGCTGGACTTCTCGCCAAGCGTCCGGTCAGCCCGTCGACCCGCTTGGACTTCTCGCCAGCTATCCGGTCAGCCCGTCGACCTAGCTGGACTTCGTGCCAGACATCCGGTCAGCCCGTCGACCTGTCTGGACTTTTCCTGCACACTTGATCAAAGTGTCAGACAACAACATAACTAACTTAACCTATTTGTCATTCATCAAAATCTGGGTTAGACCGTTAGTGCTACCCGCACCAACAATCTCCCCCTTTTTGATGGAATGACAACTTGGTTAAGTTAGTGAAAACATATGCAAGAAACAACATGCATTTATGTGGTTTTAAAGTTTGTTAGTTTGTATTTTCAAATTGGTTTAGCTAACTTAACCACCTAACCCTCCTCCCCCTTTGGCATTCATCAAAAAATGAACAAAGGTAAACAATCATAGTGAAGAGTTATTGTAACAGGTAATCAAATTTTGAAAGATATCTAGGTTTGGTTCAAAATTTGAAAGATAAAAGTGCAATTTTTAACACCAAGTTAAAAAATTGTCAAGTTGACTTGGGGGAGACAAGTAGTTTTGAAAAGTTTAAAGTTAATCAAGTTTAACTCTCAAAAAATTTTTTGTCAAAAATTAATTTTTAAGGCTAATTTGATAAGAACTAAATTTTGAAATAGTTAACTTTTCAAATCAGGTGGGATTAAACTTTCACATTTTTCAAATATTTAGTTAAATTTAACTTTTTGTAAATCAATGTTCAAACATATGTTAGGCTTTAAAAAGCATTTTTCAAACACACAAAATTTGAGTTAATTCTCCCCCTGAACTTGATACTTAACTTTAACCAGCTGTCTAACCAATTAGGTACTAACTAACTATCAGAAGATAGTAGCTTTCACTTGGTTAGTCAGATTAAGTTAATTATAACCAGTCAGTGTTTGACTTGACTGATGAACTTTAATCTGATTAATATCTGAATTGTATTTAACGTCCAGACTTATGCTGATGCACTGGAATAAGCATCTTAAGTCTAGACAGTTGGCCTATGCATCTCACCCCTTTCTATGTTTATCAAACACAAGCAAGGTAAACCTAAGGTGTTTGTGAGATGCTCAAGAACTAGACCTATGGGTACATGCTTTCTAAGGATTCAAAACTAGTCTAAGGCCAAAACTGTTTTTGAAAGTCTAAAAATGGAAAGTTTGAAAACAAACAAGTTTAGCCTATAAGTTGGTAAAATCATTTTTGAAAGTATTTTTGAAAGATCCTAGCCTATTAAGATAGAACATATTTAATGTAAGTTTGAAATGCCACTAGATAAATCCAAAATATTTTACAAGTAGTGTAGCTACAGGTATAGGTCATCACTAAGGCTACTGAGATGATGAAGGGTGGTCCAGATCCCAAGGATCAAGAAGTGCCATCACCAAGGTGTCGGTGTCTCCAAGCCCGTAATCAGCAACCTCTCGCCAGATGTCCCGATGAAATCGAGGAGGAGGAGGAGGGCAAGGCCAAGGAGGCTGAGCCATGGATGCCAAGTTGCGACGCTTGGTTGCATACATCTTGAAATCTGGCACGGATGTCCTGCAGGTGGCTCGCGAGCCGATGGCGAGTGAGGATCCGGGAAGGGAAGGCAGCGATGCGTCGAAGACAGCTCTCCCGGCCTCCGGCCGCTGATGCGCGGCCTAGCCGCGTCGCGTATTCGTCCACCAGGTCCTCCATCTCGAACGCCAAGTTCCGGATCTGTCTCAGCCACTCCTGTAAAGATTGGCTTTGCTCGGATCTGGGCTTCTGGTCGGCATCTCTGAGATAGGATTGAATCAGTAACAGTTTTTTCGTCAGTGACTCGACCTCTGCGCCGACGTTGAAGAGGCCGGCGACCTCGCTGGAAGCAAGTTCGCCCAGCTTCCCCAGCACCAAGTTCACTATCGTAGATTCCATCTCTGTTTCTCTGCAAGTTAATGGACCAGGACCAAGCCAATACATGCATTATGACAGACGAGCAACTTTGATCAGATATTAATATGGATTAATTTAATTTTGTAACAAAATTAATTCAATTAACTGAATAAATTAAAATTTTAAAATCTTATTCGATTTTAACTAAAAATTAAAATTTTATTTAATTAATTATATTTTTAAATAAAAAATAATTAAATTAATATTTTTATTTGATTTATTCAATTTCATTAAATTATAAAATTTAAAATCAAAATCAAATCGAATTTAAAAAAATAAATTAATCAAACTGAATTTCTAATATTTTCCAATTTGGAGCACAACCAAACGATTTTTTTTCCCAAGTATTCTTCACCAAATGATCTCCGAATGGTAGATCCCTCGGAGGATAGCACAAAAAGGAACAAGTAGATGGACGCAACTCTAAAAACTCTCGGATAGTCGTAGGGGAAAATGTGATATCAGTGCCCGCTGCCCTAGTGGTATAGGTGAGGTCGCTCATTTTACTAGGTTATTGCAAATTCTAAGACACGTAGACTTATGTTTATTGGACCGGTACATTCGACAAGGTTCCTTAAGTTATAGTGGCCTATAACCTCAGCGAGACATGACCCAGAAAGAACGATCTATCTAAGCATGGTGGACTCAAACTTAATCCTAAGTTCGTCTGCAGGGAAACCTAGGTCTACTAGCATTGGAGGGTCCAACACCGTGATTTGTTCGTTTCCTACTGTATATAAAAAAGAATATTCTAAGAAAAAAAATTGAGAAGACAAATTCTAACAAGACACAGAGAGGGAAGTATTTTATTTACCCCGAGGAGCCATCAAAATATAGATTTGACCCACCTCGGTTGAATCGCAATAATAAATAGTTTTCACCGCAAGGAAAATTTTGATTTGTAGTACTTTCAGACCGAGATTCAGCCAACCTCGCAAAAGTGAGAATTGCCGGGGCAAGGTCAGCGCCCGCCTTATTTATAGGGGACCGGTGCTCCTGACTCTTCCTTCCGGGCGCCCGGGGTTGCTAGGGCGGGGTGCCCGGATCCCCTTCCGGGCGCCCCGGAGGGGAATACCAGGGGCGCCCGCCCTTGGTTTTTGACTTTTTTTTTTTTTTAAAAAAATTAGGCTTGAAGTTAAGTTTAAAGGTTGAAATTAAGTTTAAAAATAAAATTTTTGAAATTAATTTAAAAGTGAAAATTAAAAATTGAAATTAATTTTTAAGTTAAAAATTTTGAATTTTTTTTTTAAGTTTAAAATTAAAGTTTTGAAATTAATTTAAAAGTGAAATTTTAAAATTGAAATTAATTTTTAAGTTAAAATTTTTGAATTTTTTTTTTTAAGTTTAAAATTGAAGTTTTGAAATTAATTTTTAAGTTTAAAATTAAAATTTTGAAATTAATTTTTTTAAGGTAAAATTAAAATTAAGTTAAAAATTAAAATTTTGAAATTAATTTTTAAGTTAAAATTAAAAATTTTGAAATTAATTTTTAAGTTAAAATTAAAATATTGAAAATAATTTTTTAAGTTTCAAATTTAAAAATTTTGAAATTAATTTTTAAGTTTAAAATTTTGAAATTAATTTAAAAATTAAAAATTAAAAATTAAAATTTTAAGTTAAAATTAAAAATTTTGCAATTAATTTTTTAAGTTAAAAATTAAAATTTTGAAATTAATTTTTAAGTTAAAATTAAAAATTTTGAAATTAATTTTTTAAGTTAAAAATTAAGATTTTGAAATTAATTTTTAAGTTAAAATTGAAATTAATTTTTAAGTTTAAAATTAAAATTTTGAAATTAATTTTTTAAGTTAAAAATTAAAATTTTGAAATTAATTTTTAAGTTAAAATTAAAAATTTTGAAATTAATTATTTAAGTAAAAAATTAAAATTTTGAAATTAATTTTTTTTAAGTTAAAATTAAAAAATTTTGAAATTAATTTTTAAGTTTAAAATTAAAATTTTGAAATTAATTTTTAAGTTAAAATTGAAATTAATTTTTAAGTTTAAAATTAAAATTTTGAAATTAATTTTTTAAGTTTAAAATTTTGAAATTAAGATTAAAAATTTTGAAATTAATTTTTAAGTTTAAAATTAAAATTTTGAAATTAATTTTTTAAGTTAAAAATTAAAATTTTGAAATTAATTTTTAAGTTAAAATTAAAAATTTTGAAATTAATTTTTAAGTTTAAAATTAAGGTTACAGAATAGATTTTTTAAGGTTAAAATTAAAGGAATTTTGAAATTAATTTTTTGAAGTTAAAATTAAAATTGCAAATTAATTTTAAGTTTAAAATTAAAATTAAATTAATTTTAAAAAATTTGAAATTAAAATTTAAGCCTTATTCATCTCACACGATCTCAGGGAATCTTATGAGTTTTGTGAGATGAAATTGGTTTGATTACAGACTTTTGGTTAACTTGTGTTAGATTCAGACTTAGCTTTGGTTTCCACAAATAGGCATTCTTGGATAAACTTCTGGGTTATTGAGTCACAGGACATCATTAGAAGTAACCAACCTTCGAGGTTTTCAGAATAGTCCTATCCACGGGACTTAGTACTAAATCTTGGTCTAACCGGTTAGGGGTAGCTTCGTTCAGTTCCACTTGGCCAAATGCACCGGATCGAAGCCATATCTTTCTAGACATCATGATGCCCAAGCTTCCCTAACGTACTATCATCCAAAATTTCACAGTACCACCATGATTAAACTTGGTCTCTTTTAACTAATCCTAATTACTCCCGAGTTAGTTAGTTTTGGAGGTGCCACCTATTCTGGAGCCATTATTGGCCATTAATTTAGATTTTGGTTTTAGGTGTCGATTCTTTTATAGTTATAGTTAACTTGGTGATAATTTTGTTATTTTTAAACTGTTTAGATTTTGAATTTGATTTATGTTTGTATTTTGGATTTTGGTTTGGTTTATTTAATTTGTATAATGTATTTTTTCTTTGGGTATATAATATTAATTAAGTCCTGCTTGCGTGGGTGAACACGCTTTGGAACCAAATTGGTTGACATATTGATTATTAATGATTTGAAGGTTTTATTTGAATTGGACTTATATATCCGAGTGCGGTTTTATTATAACATACTTTTTTATTATTTAGGATTAAGTCTAATTTTTTGATCTTATTGTGAATTTTTCTAACATCTCTTTTAAATTGTTTTTTCGTTTTTTAATGATAAATTCTCTTCCTCAAGTGTTAGATCTTGAGATGGATTAAATTGCAGTTGTTCCTTGAGGTTTGATTTTCCTCAAGAAGTGATTTGTTTCTTTTCTAATTTAGTTAATTTACTATTTAAACAGGGAAATAATTCTAAAAAAAAAATTTGTTTAAATTAAGTATACACTCATTCAGACCTTGGGAAGCAGTGGGACTGTTGGCTTGTTTGAGTTCAGACCGTCTTACGTCTTCGGCTGAATTATCTGTTAAACCGCGGGCCATCGATGCGGTGGCTACGATATTCTGCTCTTCTTCCTCAGTTCGTCTGAAGAGTCGTCCCACGTTGCTGAGTGCCTTTTTGAAGAGTGAAAGAAATTAACAAAGAGAGAACCTGAGGCCTCAGAGTAATTACAGGCTTCCCATTCCCATCCATGAGCAAGAGTTCTCCTTCCAGATACTTGCGCCTCCTCGAATAATTGTCGACGCGAAAGGCTAGCCTTCCGCTGCTATCATAGATTGAGAAGCCATCTGTTCCTTGAAAACCCATGCTCGACTTGTTCCACACTGTCCATACTGATGGATGATCTGGGATCATCGTACTAAGCTTCTTCTTTGTCGTTCTTAATTACTCAGCCAGGATATGATCAACCCTGGACATTTTTCAATGTGTTCCAAAGCACACTTACATGATGGCGAGGTTGCATGTTTGGCCTATTTTTAAAGTGGTGGAAGCTGATCAGTAGGAGATGACAAAGTTTTTTTCTTCTCTTTTGACATGGAGATTAAGATAATGGCACAGAGAATGAGATTCCCAGTGGTATTCTAATCAGCCGAAAGGACAAAAGCATGGAGCTTTGGATCCCACCAATTGTGTTGGCTGATGTTTTGGTGTAACTTCGAGGCACAATTGCAGCAACAGTAAAGCAAATATTCGATTGTTCTTTCCCAGCAAAACCAAGGGAACTTCCATCTCTGACAATCTAAAGAAAGTTTCAGTGAGTTCCACTCCTGGTATGAATGCTATCTAGAGTTTGAACAATCAAGATTATTCCAGTGAGCAAGATCTGTAAAGAAGGATTTACTAGAATAATCCCTTGTGGCTTACCTATCTCTCAATCCAACTGTGTGCCTACAGAAATACTACATCAGACAAATTGTATTACTAAAAAGTCGATTTTGCCAGTTCTTCATGCAAGATTTGCATTTGACATCACTAAAGCTATATGTGATTCATTATCGGAAAAAAGGAATAGAGAATATAGACTTTTGTTGGTTAGATTCGCAAAATAGAATAAATAGATCATTTTCATTTGTAGATTTGGTTGATAGGAATATTAGGAGCAATTGAAAAGGAATACCCTGCTCGTCCACCTTGTCAGTCTTCTTGCCCTAGTCGATCAAATTGTTCAATCGACTCAACTTGCTCAACCCATTAGTTTGAGTTGCGTGTCCTAGTGAAAGGTACCATTTAGGGTTTGAAGTTTCAATGCCTTTTAGAAGTTTAGGTTTGACGAGTTGGTGTTTATCTTTGTTAGAATTTTAGAGTTTGGCAAAGCGTATGGCTATGGCGCACTTCATTCCTTTGCCTTCACCATTAAGTCTTTTATCTCTCTACTGTAACAAAAGTATTTAATAATAATAATAATAATAATAATAAGGGTTCAAAAATTCTCATTTTTTATAATTTTATATATTATTTAAAATCATGTTGATTTATTAATATTTTATTTTATCGTTTAAGTTTGGTGTAATTTTTGTAGTTCCACGTGTTTGGAGCAAAAATCATTAGTTTTTTGTTGCAAAAATAAATAACATATTTAAAACGATTCAATATCGTGTCGGGAATTTAATACCATTCGATTCCAAAACAAAAGCAGAAAAGGGAGGAACAAAAAAAAAATAAAAAAATAAAAAGGGAAAAATCGATTTAAAGAAGCGTCTGGTTGCAATCCGCCTCCCTCTCGTGTGTTATCAACCAACCGCCTCCCTCCTCGTCTCCGGCGAGAACCGTTGAGCTCCGAAGAAGGGTCCTCAACTTCTTAAATCCAAGATCTCGCACACAGATCCATCTCCTACCCATGGTAACCGGAGCATGCGCCATGGAGGTCCTTGGAAGCCCCAGCTTCACGGCGGCCTGCCTCTTGGTCGCGCTCTCCTTATTTTCTGTTGGCCTCAAGTCTTTGCTTTCAGGGGTGCGGATCCCTGGGATCCGCCGCAGGAGGAAGAAGCCCGTCCGGGTTTACATGGATGGGTGCTTCGACATGATGCACTACGGCCACTGCAATGCCCTGCGCCAGGCTCGCGCCCTCGGAGACCAGCTTGTTGTTGGGGTGGTGAGTGATGACGAGATCAAGGCGAATAAGGGGCCGCCCGTCACCCCGCTTCACGAAAGGTGCATATTTGAGATTTATCTCTATGTCGCTTGAGAAATTGCCAAATTGGTTCTAGGTTTAGTGATTGTATTGCCTTTCTCTAATAACGCATTATTTTTATGGTAATTGATCGGTCAATTACCATAGTTTATTTAATTGCAGCCATGACATTGATTTCTTCGGTAATTAAAGCTCATTTGGTGTTTCTTTTTCATCCTGTCTCTACACCTTATATGAAGATATCTACCAGCACGCCCATTTGTAGTTGCTTTGTGTCCATTTGTTTGGTCTTTTTGCCTTTTATTGTTATCCACCAAGCTGAGAGGAAGCATTCCTATAATGTTTACTCCAAAAGCATTTACACATCCAAAATTGATTTTGGTGCATGCTTATTTAACTTACTCTATTTTAATCTTAATTTAATTTCCGAATCAGAGAGGATATTCAAGTATTTATCACTCTATCATAGGTAGGTCACACGCCTCCAATTTTTATACGAATGCTCGCGTCCTATTATTTCCACACTTCATGCATATAGTGGAGTTGCTAACCATATTCACACGTTGTGAACAATCATGACATTTTCTTATTCATTGAAATAGATGCTGGAGAGGAAGTTAATGTTCAATTCATCAAGATCCAAGAGAAGTACGAAGATATACTAATTTTTCATATAGTGGAAGGGACAAATAAAGAAGATAATGAAAAAACTATGTTGAACAAAATCGGCGAGACAATTATTTCTTATGCATAAGAAGTGATGGCATAAGAAAGATGTTGATAACTCACCTTGAGTTGATGATTTCTCCTTTGGTAGGGGCAAATAATTAGATCAGGAGTTTAATCTTCAAAGGTTCTAGACTTGGCTAATGCTTATTTTGGTAGATCTTTTACTTAAGAGAATAAGTTAAGCAAGGGAATTTGATTTGGTAATTATTTTGTTCAGAAAATAGGAGATTTATCCCAAGTTCTATTGAAGACTTTTACGTATATAATTATTTTGTTCCTAAAATAGTTTGACTTATTTATCTTCTGTTTTGCTTGGATGGGACGTGGGAGTCTTTAAAAGGGACCCAAACCTCCCCTGTTATTCATTTGAAAATTGATTATATCTCTATTTGTGATTTTTTTTTTCTCTGTCTGAAATTGTTGTTCCTCGTGTTGGACCTTTTATTTCACTTTCTTTCTTCCATTCCATTCTTCCCCACTTTCTCTCCCTACTAGGAAACATGCTGTTATATTTTGTTCCTTGTCATTTGAATTTGTTTTACTTATCACCATTTTCTCTCCCTACTAGGAAACATGGTGTTATACTTTGTCCCTTGTCATTTGAACTTGTTTTACTTATCCACCAATTCCTTTAGTTTCATCTTTCTACTGTCAGGTTACATGAAATGACCAGTAAAGAGCAACTTATATATATACGAAAAGGTTTTCATAACATTGATTACATCCTTAGTCTTAATGGCATTGATTTGCCTTGTACAATTACAGTACATGATTTCATTAGTTGTTTGGGTAATACATCATGTTTCCCTTTTTCTAGGATGACAATGGTTGGTGCAGTGAAGTGGGTTGATGAGGTCATTCAAGATGCTCCTTATGCTATAACTAAAGAATTCATGAATAAGTTATTCACTGAATACAATATAGATTACATCATCCATGGGGATGACCCTTGCCTCCTTCCAGATGGTACTGATGCATATGCTCTGGCCAAAAAGGCTGGCCGATACAAGCAAATTAAAAGAACAGAAGGAGTATCAAGCACTGATATTGTTGGTACTTATCCTTGTCTTGATTTTGTTTTTTGCCCTTCTAATTTCTAGTCCTTTCTTGGTAGGAAAGGTCAATTTTAAAATGCAATTAGTTTGGAACTCGGATGTGCATTTCATTTAGTATGACAGAGTGTGTATATATAATATGATTTTATAGGCTTATTGAGCAGAATTTTTAAATAGAAAATTCACTTCACCTTTGACAGGGTTGAATTCTTTGTTCGATTAAAGTATCTTATCCAAAATGTTTATGCAATAAGGAAAGAACCTATCTGTAGTTTTATATTTTGAATGCCTACTTCATGGGTAGGCGAGCAATGAGATTTGATTAGCCAAGCCTTATATTTAAGTTGACTTAACGTAAATAGAGTAATATTTTTTTACATTATGAACTTGAAATATTCAATCTGAATTCTTGGAGGTCTCTCACTAAAAAAAAAAAAAAAACCAACCCGATGCACGAAGCTCCCGCCTTGCGGGGTCCCGAGGAAGGATCCATTGTACGCAGCCTTACCCTGTTTTTTGCAAGAGGCTGTTTTCAGGATTCGAACCCGTGACCGTTTGGTCACATGGCAACAACTTCTTGGAGGTCTCTCACTGCATGCAAGTAAATTGCAGCTTGTTGCGCTATCACTTCCACCACTTTTTTTAGTGTTCTACCAAGTTCTAGGGGCCAAGTTTCAATACATGTGGTCATGTACTGTTGATTCTCCTTTGTATATAATGATGGATAATTTTCTAAATTGTCAAAGCATTAACTTATTTCTTTCATTATCAACGGCATGTACAGGTCGTATGCTACTTTGTGTAAGGGAGAGATCACTAAATGGCAGTAACCATTCTTCTTTGCAACGGCAGTTCAGCCATGGACACAATCTGAAAGTTGACAATGTAGGGTCTGCTACAGGAACTCGGATCTCCCATTTCTTGCCTACATCCCGGCGAATAGTGCAATTTTCAAATGGCAAGGTCTAATGTTGGAGATTTCTAAGTAGCTTTTATTAATTGAGTTCACATATCTGCTACTATTATTTGACTATCACTTCTATTCATCACCATAATTTTTTTTCAATATTTTCTTAATTGTAGGTGATAATACAACCTGAATAGTTTTGATGTTTAGTTAGTAATTGGCAAAATTTATGCTATTAGATTTGTTCTAAGGTTTTGCAAATTGTTCTTTTAGTGTGACCATCCTAAATCTTGAAGAAAAGCAGTATTATTTTATATAATTGATCTTCCCTCCTTTTGGAGTCAATCTCATATTTACTGTGATTCATAAGACATGGTTCTTATGGTTTGGACATGGTGTTGGCCTTTGGAGATAAAATATAGCAGCCATAGAAGGTATTTTCATATGAATATATAGTTAGAAAACATGTGCTCATTATCTGTGATCTAAGTATAGCAAATTGTTTTTTCTCATTTAATCTTTTATTTCTGGATTAAAAACCTAAAATTAACCGCTCTACTATTTCTAATTTTCTCCACAATGATAATGATGGCAAATTTAGTGCATATACAAACAGTGAATTGTGTGTGCGTATACACTTGTTTAATAATCTATTAGTTCTTGTTTGTTCTTTGGCTTTAGACACATTATTCATCTGTGCCTATCTTTTCCCATTTTCATACAGGGTCCTGGACCTGATGCTCGTATCATTTACATTGATGGTGCATTTGATTTATTCCATGCTGGACATGTGGAGGTGTGCTATGCTTTCTTTTCCTTGTTTATATTGTGTATCATAAATGCATGCGATTATATGATGGACTAAAAGTCAACACGTTTCACATATGTCAATTGAATATCTAGAACAATGAGATGGGAGTCTCTTTTATAGTTTTGCAATCTTGTAAAACTTGGGGAATATAGATCAAGTTTGCTAGAAATAGTGAAAGTGCAAAAAAACAATAATAAAGTTGTAGAAATAAAATAAAAATTTAGATTTCAAGCTATTTATTGTGATTTTATTTTTATTTTATTTGCATATGGATGTGCCTCACTCCGAGCATGGCAAAATTGCATGCTTCATGTGGCAAAGGCGATTCGCTCGCCCTCAGCGCCCCCGCCAACCCGTCCCTAGGCCAATACGGAGGAGGTAAATCACGGGTGGCTACTAGCCATTAGTGCAAATGGCCAAGACATGGGGGAGGTTATGCTCAGTCACGCCGAATTTCGACCAAAAAAAAATTGCATGCTTCATGCTCCAGCACATCATGATCTCAGTTATGCAATCAATAGTTGAATCACTTCCACTATTTAAGGCTCAAACACCAGCCTAGGTTAGTCCCATGCTTAGGTCTTATACATTGCTCTGTCATGCTACCAGTCTGCAATCAAACGTATGAGTCATCAACCTTGTGGTCAAACTATTGAATTCCCAACTTATTAATCAACACCGTTTTCAACAGTTTAGATGTGAATAGTTAGATAGTGCTTTAGGTCATTTTCCTCTGTTTTAGGGCATAAATAGTGAAATCATTTCTGTTACTGATATTCTTCTTGCATGCTCAAATCATTTCTTTTGTTTTGGATTTTGAATTAACTTCATATATTCACCATTAATTATACAAAAGGTCAAAATATCCAGTGTACAATATGGATCATTATGGCATTTTACCTTTTTTCCTCTTCGATAGTTATAACAAAGTTTTTGGTTGCTTTGTTGCAGAACTTTTCTTTTTGACATTAACATCCAGTCTGGCATTGTCTTGTGTACAGATACTACGACTTGCTCGAGAACTTGGAGATTTCCTACTTGTAGGAATTCATACAGATCAAACAATCAGGTTACTTTACATCAGTTGCTGGCTCATAATATCTTCAGCAGACATTTTTCGTGTATTGTTGTGAAAGTTTCTTAAGAGTAGTGATCATTTGGTCTTATTTCATTCACAGTGCCACTCGAGGACTCCATCGCCCAATAATGAATCTCCATGAGAGGAGCTTGAGTGTTTTGGCCTGTCGTTATGTAGATGAAGTGATAATTGGTGCTCCTTGGGAAGTTTCAAAAGATATGGTAGGCCACTGTCATATTTTCTTTGTGTGATCTTGGGTTGTTAGAATAGGTTTCTCTCAAGAAAAGAATTGTATTCTTAATCAAAGCTTTGGTTGGTTGCACTAATAAGATGGTTATTGCTTTATCATCTCTGTAGTTATTGACAGATATATAAAAGACATGTGTTAGTATGGATAATCATATTTCTTGTATAACTCTTACAGAATTAATAGTCTGAGTAGTCTTTTTGTGAATTGGTATAATAGTCATCTTGCATTGTTGTTGTTGGAATTCCAATTAATGTGGGTTAAGGTAATTATTGAACAACTAATAGTTGTTTGGTATAGTGGTGAGCGGGCTAATTCTGAGAGACTTTCCGCCAAAGGACAAGGCTTTAAATCCATATAATGACACTATTAGGAGGGGTTTAGTCTTGTCGCTCATGAACCAATAGGAAATTGTCTCACATCAAATGTGGTGGGGAACACGTCCTGGTCAAAGACAAAAAAAAATCTTATGAACAAATGCTGCTTGTTATATCTTTGAGTTCGATCTTCACTATATTGATTCAAAATCCTTCGTGTGTTGATGAGGATCAGCATCTTATACAATTTGATAAATTATTGTTGGATATGTAGTTAACATTTATAGTTGATTTTACGTCTTCTAAATCTTAAGAGTTCTTTGAATTTCAACATTTGGTCCGAGAACTTTGGCTGATGCACATGAAAAAATTGGTATTAATTATGCACTAATTTTCTTTCTGTTATTATATGCTGTTACCTTTGCTTGGGAGGATGCTTGTTTAGGTGCTAATAACTTGCCCCATCCATTTATTTTTTTTATTGGAATGTTTGAGCACTAGACAAGTTCTCTCGTATCCACTGCTAGATTAATTGACAATTCTTCATTGGTATGCTGCAGATTACCACCTTTGATATCTCTTTGGTGGTTCATGGAACTATAGCTGAAAATATGGATTTCCTGAAGGTACCTTAATATTCTGGTACAAATAATAAGATAGGAATGTGAATAGCAGGAATACTCACACCATTATTGCATAACTATATAGGAGGATTCAAATCCATATTCTGTTCCCATGGCTATGGGAATCTACAAGCAACTACAAAGTCCTTTAGATATCACAACTAGTACAATCATCAAGAGAATTGTTTCTAATCATGAAGCATATCAGGTACAGTCAAATAGGTTATATGTTTTAAAAGACACATTTTTGTTTGCTGTTTTCCTGTGACAACTTATTTATTATTAGATTCTAAAGGTTGATGTGCTACCATATTTGATTCATCATTCATGTAACTGCAGTAGTGGTCGGCTGGACATCCACTCATTCCTACATGCTTCGTCTCATTATCTATAGCATAGTCATAAAACACACCTTAGGAAATTTGCACTACAAGAACTGATGCTGCTAGCAAGGTATGAAGTGCATGCAAACTGCTATCTGCATAGAAAATATGCAGTGGCAGAGACAAACATTTTCCGTACCAAAAATGCTCAAAGATACCATAGTGATAAAAATGACAAACATACATAGGGTAAACCATTAAATAATAAATAGAACAAATGTTTAAGATAATGCTAACTAGTTATAAGCCATAAATAGGTAGCTTAGAGTTTTGACTCAATTTAGTAAATAAACTGGCTTTAATGAACCAAATAAGACTTTGTTTCAACTGCACATGTAGACTAGGTAGCCATATGGGTTTCTACTAGTTATAAGCAGGTGAGAGATTGGATTTTCTGCTTGCTCCTGGAAGGTTCTAGTTTTCTTCCAGGCAGCATCTGATCTATGGATTATTCATGCATATGTAGGTTACGTTGTGTCTGTTCTTTTGACACTGGTAATTCCATAAAGTATTTGAAAAATTAATCTTTTCTGCTATCTCTTAGCTAGTCGCTGATACTTGTAACTGTTATTCATGGTTTTGCTGTCATCAATGATCTTGCTGTTAATAAGTTTGGTTAACCATAGGCAGTACCTGACTGTCACAGTACATAATCCTGAATAATAAAATGAATGGTTACTGATTTGGTAAACCCTTTCTTGCACAACTATTTTGCAGATTTAGATCACATTGCTAGTTGCCTCGTATTGAATTATTCAACAATTTGATTTTGTGCATTTGATGAGTGAATTTATGGGAGGCCATACTAAGTGGCAGTGCTTTTGCATTGTGCAGAAAAGAAACGAGAAAAAGGAAGCAAGTGAAAGGAGGTACTACGAGAACAAAAGCTATGTCAACGGCGACTAACACCCACTTAGTGAACTAGGAAACATTATTCTTGAAACCCCTACATTTCTAATGCCTGCAGGGGCAGTTGTTGCAATATCGAGCAAGTTCATCGGCTTGAATTTTGTTTGTTCTATAATTTTTCACAGAAGCTCATTATGCAGCTACTATATATATACATATATATATCAGTTTACAGGGTGTAATTTTGTCAGTTATTTACCTCAATAGTCTGGGGCAACAATCGATGGATTTATTATTAGTTTTGGTTGCTTCTATGGATGGGTGCAGTGGGTAGCTGTATAGATGGTTATTCCAAGCCTTGGGTTAATTTTCAATAATTTTCAGTGAATGTAAAATATCTCATTGGCTGCTTAACCTTTTCTATACAAAAAGTCACTACGTTAAAGTAAAATGTCTTATATCATTTATCTATTTGTATCTCGTGGGATCAATGAAACTGGCATCCATCACTTTTGCTCTTATTATTAGTTTTGACTTGTATAAATGTGTTTTATTAATGATTATATCTCGCTACTCCTGCTCGAGCTTCTTTAACCCGTTCAATGGGTTTTCTTTAGGTATCTTCGGCCATCCCAGTTCGGTAACTAAGAGCTAAAATGGCCAATTGTTAACCAGGTGGTTAACAAATTATAGTTCTCATAATTGTTATAATTAGATTTGATCAAGTATTTTTTCTAACTTAGTAAATAATATTTTAATATAATTACACTTTATATATAATAACTTTGATTAAATTAATTTACTATAGTGGTAGCCGTTATAATAATATTGAAATAAGTCCTTTTCATTTTAACATAATTGGTTAGTTGGTGCTCTTCAGTGATAAATAACGCAACTCTTCATAAATTTTGCCCTTTATTTTAATCTAAATTCGTAGTTGAGACGTTCTGAGAAAGTAAATGCTCTTTCTGTTAAAAGGACAAATATAAAGGGTGTATGCGAAAAGGGGTAAAGATCCAGCGGGAAATAACCCCCCGTGGCACAATGTCCGACAAGGTCACGTGCTTCGACGGTGCCGTTAACTATTGCTTTTTCTGTATTCCAGCGTTAGACGAAAGTGAGAGAGGTGGACGAAGCCACCGCCCCATTTTGTGTGTGAGAGAGACAGAGATTCCTTTCCAGAACCCTAATCTCTTGTCTGAAACCTATGGTTTCGGTTCTACTGGCGAGATTTTATTTGGGGAGCTCGATCGACGCCCTCGCGCTCGGTATCGACTTAACAGCGGCGGCTTTTGGCTGATTGTTTGGGATTTGAGGTGGAGACTGGGTGCCTGTGAGCCGATGCGCTTATTGCTCAGCTTCAGGCAAGGAGTTCTTGTTCCAAGGGTCTTAATTGGTAATGGATCTATAGTTAATGTCTGCTTTTTCAGAAATGCCTCTTCGTTTTTTGTTTTCTTTCCGGTTCAAGATCAAGCTAATGATCGCGCCTTCTATCGTTTTAATGCGGCTTTTGTGTGTTTTTCCTTGACGAAAATGTGGATTTCTGCTTTTAGGTATCAATTATTTGAACTGATCTGAGGTTCACCTTCTTTGTTTGATTTTTTTTTAGTTTTTAATTTGAAGCTGATTATTCAGATGTTATTTGATCACCTTAAAATGCTTCGATTGTGCAGTAGTTGTTCTGATTCAGAGATTGTTCTTTTTAATTTTCTTCAGATCATTGTTTCGGCTTGGAGTCCAATTATTCGCCCATGGCAGTAGCTAAATGTGACATCCAAAGTTGATTTTTTACTACTGCAAAATACTTTTTGATCTCCTTTGTGTTTCTTACGTCTCTCAAGTGTTGGGAACTGGAAATTCCAAAAGATTGCAAACGTTTGGGCATCAACATCTCCATTAAGTTGGAGAGGAATCTCAGGGAAGGAACTTTTGTTGGGTAGCAAAATCCAAAGAGAAAAGGGAAAAAATGCAACCAAAAGCAAGAATCTATGCTGATCCTTCCTCTGACCTGGATCACTTCGACCTCCTACCTGACTCGATTGTTCTCCTAATCTTCAATAAGCTTGCAGATGTTAGATCGCTAGGCCGCTGTTCTGCTGTTTCTAAGCGGTTCAATTCTCTTGTCTTCACAGTCCATGATGTCTATATTAAGATTGATCGTGTGGTCACTGTTGATGGTGATTCTGACGATCCATTAAGCTCATCCTCTCCCAGGCAACGGCCCCTTTTTGCCAACCTCATAAAACTGATGCTCTCCTCGCTCCTGAAACCCTTCCTGAACCTCCGTAGCATCAAAGGAAGTAACAAGCCTGTCTTCCCACAGCTCTCCCATCACTCCCCTGCACAAGTTCTCAAGGACTTCACCCATGTCCACAACCTCCGGATTGAACTTCCATCAGGCGACGTTGGAACTGAAGAAGGGGTTGTTCTAAAATGGAGAGCTGAGTTTGGAAGTACTCTCCAGAAATGTGTGATCTTAGGAGGTACTAGGGTTGATCAGAAGCCTGTCTCTTCTGAACTCGAAGCATCTGTAGAAGACAATGGAAGCATTCCTGAATCATTCTACACTAATGGAGGTCTCAAGCTACGTGTTGTCTGGACAATAAGTTCGCTTATTGCTGCTTCCACAAGGCATTATCTTCTCCGGCCTATCATAAGGAACCATCCAACTTTGAAGAGCTTGGTTTTGACTGACACTGATGGGCAGGGAACCTTGTGCATGGGCGAAGAACAGCTCAAGGAGTTTAGGGAGAAGCCACTGGCACCCTTGGGATCTTCAAACAGGACACAAGTTCCAGCTTCTAACATGAAGTTAAAATATGCGCCCATCTTGGAACTCCCAGGTGGGATGGCATTACAAGGAGCAACACTAGTTTGTATCAAGCCATCTTCTGATGGAGGCAGTGCTGCCAATACAAGGACTGAAACTGATGCCTTCATTTCTGGAGCATTTGACGGCCCATTCAAGACCGCAGTGAAGACTCTGATGAAGCGAAGGACATACCTTCTGGAAATGAATGGTTTCTAGATGATTGAACTTTCCCTCTTTCTCCACACTGATGAAGTAGCATTTGTATCCTCTAAACTCTTCCTGAAAGTACAAATTGCTATCTTACCTTAGGTGTGAGCTAGTTTGTGTTGTCCTATGATGCTTTGCGTCTGTATAGCAATAACAACTATGCATGTAGAAGTTACATGAGATTAATATGAAATATCTGTTGTAGCTTATTATTCCTATGCTAGTCATTCCCTGTTCTTGCATTGTGTATCAGCTTTCTTTGCTCATTATTAACTCCCATATGGCTCCGAATTGTAGGGTGGAAATGGTTGAGTTAACATTTATTTCTCAGTGCGTTCGTTGGATGGCCAAAGTTTCTTTACAGATTATTCAGCTTCAAAAAAACTGATGCAGTGTAGATAGAAAAGTTGTTGCATCCATTTAATGAAACAACTTTCATACTTCTTTGATGTTAAATCTTAGTATTTCACTTTACTCTCAGCAATTTAGAAATTTTGAGTTTAGTGTAGTTGTTGAGTTTGTGACATCTTTTAGCGCATTTGTTAAACAATGAACATCATGAGATCACCTCGTTGACTTAACTGAAATGGTATGTATCATCTTGCATGCTTATCTGTTAGCTGGCATCTGCAGCAACATCACCAAATAATGGCCTTTTGAAACATGGTTCTACTAATATTAATTGCAAATTAATACTTAGATTAATGATTCAGTGTTATCCTTTCCACAAGACTCCAGTGGCAGTGTTCCAGATCAATTTACTATTGATGGCACACAGACATTGGGACCATTTTAAAGAGTCCCTGACACATTTGCAGATGCTGTGACAAACTATGTTCTGGGATTAAGCAAGAACATTAAGACTAACTTCTGAATTGAACTAACTTACTTGAATTAGATTTTTTGTCTTCAAGCAAGTGGAGAGGCCAATGTTTATATATTATTGTTTATTGTTTTATAATATAGTGTTTGATTCTTTTCGGAGGGCCTTTATTTGACTTATAATAATACTTAATAAAATTGGTGGCTTCTGCCCAACCCCTTTTTCAACCAAAAAAAAAAACATGGGGGGAAATGGAAATTAATAATCTGTCTACTAATTATAATCATCGATTAAAGTAATTATAAGATAGATAAGGAAAAGAGTACGTAGAGATAGATAGGGATAATTTTTTCTAAATCTGACAAAAAAAAATTTGACATCCAACTTTTGATATTTGTGGGTATAAATATGGAGATGGATATGATAAAATTTTACCCATATCTTACTTAATATATATAAAAACATCACTTGTTATTGGGAATGAAAAAATTTTATCCCGTAATACTCATCCGATTGAAGGAAGAAGAGCAAATAATTACTGAAATAATTTTTTTTATATAAAAACTAAGGCTGATAGTAATAAGTAGGGGTGATCACGGATCGGGTTAGTTTGATTATTGGGGTAAAAAACTATCCGACCCTACTAGATCAGATAATGTAATATTAGGACCCTACATCCGGCCCTATATCCGATGGATTATTTTTTTTCGATTCGTTTTGGGTCGGTATAAGTGGGTTGGTCGGTTTGACGAATTGACTGTTCACCCTAGTAATAAGTTACTAAGATGATGGGAAGATATAAATACCTTAGATGGTTAAGAAAGTTAAATACCCATGAATGGAGAGAAAAAGGTAATACAACTAATATTACAACACATTAAATGCTATATTAATGTGGGATAAGATCTGCTCCATCATGGTAAGTTTTTCGCAGATTTAATTACTGTTTTTGTTTTTTAATTTCTCACAGAATTAAGCAAAAATATTGCGGGCTGATTTTTTGTGTTGGTATTGAGATGACGGTGATGATGGGTCTCAGCGTCGGCCTCCGGTTTGCGATCGGCGCCGTGGTCTTGATTCTGCTCTTCGTCGTCGTCGGATTCTTCCAGTTCTGCCGCAGAGCAAGGGACGACCGCGAGGCGACGGCGCCGATGGAGGGGGCGGATGCGGCAGGCGGCGTCGACGAGGCGACGCTGACGAGCTTCCCGAAGGTGGCGTACTCGGAGGCAGCGGGGCCGGAAACCGAGACGTGCTGCGCGATATGCTTGGCGGAGTACGAGGCCGCCGACGTGCTGCGGAGGCTGCCGGCGTGCGGCCACCTCTTCCACGTCGAGTGCGTCGACCCTTGGCTGAGGTCGCACGGCTCCTGCCCCTTCTGCCGCGCGCTCCTCGTCGGCAGTGAGTGCCGGAACGCCGTCGGAGCCAACACCGGAAGGCGCCGTGGCAATTGGGCGTATGTGAACACAGGCGCAGTAGCGCCACTACCAGTGGTTCAGTAAACAACCCACCACACTCTAATCCTTGTTTATCGATCAATATCTCCTCCGTCTTGATCTTGAGACGGATTGACAAGGACACTGAGACGAATGTATTCAGTTTTTGCGACCATTGTTTATCAATCAATATAATTTTGGTTTCAGGGAATGGAGATGGTTCAGATCACAACATTAATCCAATACATACATTTTCATATGTAAAAATATTGTTTGTTTTCTCGGCTAATCTTTTAATTAAACAAAGGCATCCGACTTTTATTTAAACAAAAATAATTATCTGTATTTTTCATTAACTATAGTGAGTTTTTGTTCTGGCAGATAAATTTTTTTTTGATGCATACTAACTTGGATGGGTGAATGATTAAGAGTGAAGTGATTAAGCTAAGCATAAATTTTATGGAGGGAAGAAACATAGAGTAAAGATAATGATTCTTGTATACTCTTAAAATCATTTTATATATTTTTTATATCAAATATCTACATCTTACAATTTGATTAATCATAAAATCCGACCTCACATTCTATCCATTAGCTAAATCTAAGAAACGCGATAATAAATGTGTCATAGATGTGACTTGCATAAAAATTGAACCTTAATTATTTAAAAAATACACTATTTGTTTACCAACACTCATGGGCATTAAAATCACTTTACAAGAATCATAAAACACCATTTATTAAAAAAAAAATTAAATGAGAGCGTTTACATTCTCATTATTCTTTTTACAAAATAAATTTGTGAATTACAGAAAATATCCATTATAACTAAATAAAAATATTTAAATTATCTCTGTTGATCCAATACATTTGATAGATATTATTTACGAGATGTCAAACTTCTAAAGTATTATATCGACGACGTTAGAAGGATGCTTCTGTTTGTTTGTATACCATGGAAAAATATATTAAAAAATATATCCAAAATATATATTCAAAAAAGATAACTCATTTTTAAGTGTTAATTTGGATGAATCGCATCTAAATAAAAGTATTATATAAAAAAAAAATCTTAATACGAATCCAACCCAAAGCCAAAACCTTAAATCAAATAATCCTAATAATCCGTCCAACCCAAAAAAACAACCTATTTTTATTATTTCCCTACAGTTTTTTTTTATCTTAATAATTCATTATTATACTAATATAATATTATACTATTTATGTACCTAAAATATCTTAATTTTTAAAATAAAATTTAATTTAATAAAAAAATCCCTAAACCAACCTAAAAAAAATTTCATATCAAACCCAACCCAAATCTAAAAACCCCCAATTATATTTTTTGAATCGACTTGAATCTTCATTTTAGAGGAACAATTTATTTATGAGAGACTACAAAGGTCACAAGTCTCATTTTTCAATGCAAATGATGAGATACACAATTTTCTTATGCTTCTGGTCCTATGAAATGGAAAGGGAGAGCCGTCATATCAAAGGAAGACCAACCAAAAAGGTCATCAAACAATCCTCACTATGAAACAACACAGCTTCATCATAAACAAAAAATAGATTCTAGGGTACCTGCAACGTTTGTAGTAGGGTAGTGGAAAGCATTCTTTCACAATGATCCCAAAATTTATCACTCTATTTACATCTTTCCCATGAACTTGAAAAAAATAAATGCATGAAAGACTTGCTTGCAGAAGCTACCTGAGCATTTGTAAGTGGACAGATGAGAATGGCAGCTTTCAGGAAAGATGTATCCCCAATTATGAAAGAACAGGGATTGATCCAAAGCAGAAAAAAAAAACAAAAAGTCTTCACACCCGTCGCGAAGAAGGGAGCAATGATTCATACATCTGACCCATTCTTGAGGTTATGACGAACTTGTGCACGGTGCTCAAATCAGGCTTGGCTAGGTCCACGATATCTTCTCTCAAGCTGTAGAGGAAGCACATTTAGGCTAATTGGTTTCGAGTCACAAGATGTTTGCAGAGACCATTACTTACCTTATCCACTCGCCGGTTTCCTTAGCATGCTTTTCTACTGCCTTATATAGAAGATCAAGAGTATACAACATCAAACCATACATGGATTGAGCATCTTCTGCCTGTATATTAAATGAATTGTCATCAGTCACTTGATACAGATTTTGTCAACCATGTTATAAGGAGTTTGTTGATATATTAAGTAAACTGTCATCAGTCACAAATTTGTTGATAGAAGACAATTGTTGAAGAAGTCGTTGCTATGTTTTTATTTATTGTTTGCCATAATACTCAACAAAGAGTCACAGGCCGTAGATATATGGTTCAAGAACGTAGTTTGGGTTGTGTGAGCTTGACAACCATGTTATAAGGCTACGACAACGTACTTAACATAATCAAAAGTGATACCACTATTTTAAGGTATTCAACTGAGTTGGTCGCATTACAAATAATTATTGGTTGGATTGTAACATATTTTACAAAATGGCATAGGATCCATTAATGGGACCCATATTTCAGCATACGTCCCAGAAGTATGACCATCGAGGGCATAAAGGAGCACTAACACATAATTTGATGGCAGCTTGTTCATATAACATGCTCAATAAGTTGAAGGATATTATGTTTCGGTTGTGTTCAATTGTCATTTTCTCAAATGGGTAAAACAGACTAGATGAAAAATCCAAGTCTCAGAAGTCAAAGCAAACATAACACGAAGTCCAATCTAAATAGTATCCAAAATAAATTCAATACCTTTCCTTGGTCCATGCAAGTTTGGAACTCAACTAGTCTTTTCTCAACTTCAATAACAAGAAGCCTTCTTTGCCTGCGAGCAACTCTTCCTCTGCCTTCTGCGCCCTTATCCTGAAATTGTATAGACAAATAATCAAAATTCAAGTTGGCAATTAGAGTTGATTGGATTATTATCAAGTAAGCCTACAAGTAAGATTAATTTCCCATCATCTAGCAAACACATTAAGTAGCTCGGCAAACCATAATATTAATCCACTGTTTTCAAAAACATTACAGCAACAGTAGAAATTGCAAAGAAGTTAGCTACTCAATGAAGATGCACAAGCATAATATGTATGTCCAATCATGAGCAACTCAGTGATATCACCAAGCCAAGTACCACTAGAGAGAGGGCAACTGCAAATCAAGATGATCACAAATGACATTTTGGTAAAATGATTACTTTTTTTTCCAGGACAAAACTCTAAAGATGCTAATGTTAACCCTTATCATCATCATCACCAAGCTGTGCCAGGATCAGCTACATTGATTGTCAGTCACCAAGTAGTAACATTTGGAGCACATGGATCAAAGCTTATTCATACTGCTGTCTCCATAACACACATCACATTCAGTAGCTCGTAGAATTAATGAATAATTTTACCCGCCTCAATTCCAATAAACACAAAATGATATCTTTAAGATAATAGACAAACAATATGAAACCAAGAAAGCACAAAGAAGAAACTAAAAATAAGTAAAGATGCATGAGTTTAAATGAACCAAGTCTCCTGACAGTGTTATAACTTTTAAGCATAATCTAGATGAGAAACAGGGTTTTCACTAGTAAATTGACACTGAAGGATATGCCTACCTGCATGATCCAAGCTCTAACCAACATAAGCAGAAGCAGCGAAAGACCAAAGGCTGGCAAAGCAGCAAGGATAGCAAAATTAATCTCGTTGGCCTTAAGAATCTGATCTAGCTCAAGCATTGCCCTAGTCACAAAACAATTAATGGAGTCATTAGTCATATCATGAAATTTACTTTGCATATAGGTTCAAATCCTCCAGATCTGTAGAATTCGACTTACGTCTCAAGATCCAGCTTCAGCTTTTGAATCTGTAAAACTAAGAAATTAATACAAAGAGCATCTAGAAAGTACAGTCAACTGCTATTTACACAGGCATAGGAAAACCTGGATAAGCATCGCTCGAGCAAGCTCTCCACTCAACAAATTTTGAAGGGGATGCATCACCTCTTTTTCATATCTGCAACAAAACATCTATTTGCTAATGTGGATGCAGTACTGAAAAAAATCATACTTCAGTTTAGATTTTACTCCAAGTTATGTTTCAAAAACAGATATCTACAATTGTTCCTGAAGTATCCAGCAGATAAGTAGAAAACAATTAGTAAATAGACAGCAATGAAAATCAAGAATCCTGACCACATCTATCAGTTATTAGAGAAGTAAGATAACAATAAACTAATGACCAGCATTTTCTGTAACATGCCAAAACAAGTTATCTTAAGGTGCAATCTGCAGTTGTTTTCTCTCGCCTTCACCAAGTAGTAGGCATCTTGATAGATACTGGAGCATTCCAAGTCAATATATTAAAATGTTTTGGTTGAATAATCCATAAAAATATGGAAAAATATTTCGTACTTTAAAAAAAAAATCCTATTGTAATTTGTGAGAATCCATCCAGTTACCTCCAATGTCATACAACACTAAATGTATTGGAGAAAAACGAGATATTATAATGTATCATTGCATATGTTTGCTCATGCATGAGAGTTCATGTAAAATTTTTCTTTTTGATGAACAAGAGCTCATGTAAAAATTGGTTACATTAGAGTGGCATATAGAAAATTTAGCAATTTTATTTCACAAGGAAATTGATGTAGTTCAATAATAAAACTCGTTACCTGGCCATCACCATTTCCAACATTTGCTGATCTGGAATATCATCTGGTATCTTTTGACCTTTTGTTTGCTCACAGAAAGCCAACAACATCCTGAAAATTAGTAGTAAAAACATGTCACACATCCCACAAACATGTCACAGAAATCCCTTACAATGAGCAATCATATGGCACACATACTGAAGCAGATATGATGTCAAGTTATACAAGATAACCTACAATATGTCACACATCCTACAAACCTTGCTGTTAAAAAATATTGCAAAAAAAAGAGAATCTGCCAAGTGACATTATCCTATATAATACAGGTACAACGAACAAGGATAACACAAGGATCTAAACTTTCAAACGTGTATATGCCCTCTGACAGAGTTTACGTTAAGATGCAATCTTTTTCTTCTTAATCATCCATGTAGGGCACAGGGCTAATCTTATCGAATTGTAGCATCAGAATTGAAGGAACTTGTTCTGATATTAGCAGCAGGATGTCCCACTCATGGTCACCAATTAAGGATAAGTCATGGCAGGCTATTATCCTGAAAACTACTTGGGGAAAAAAAATTTCTCATGGATATAAGGGCAAGCAAGATCAGATCACAAAGCATAGAACAAATTGGTTAAGAATTTAACCTGTGTAAAGATTCAGCTGTCAGTTGCACCTCTTCTGCTTCCATCACACCTTTATGTCTCCTCCTAAATGTTTCAAAGAGCTCATCTCTGATTGAAATGAGCTGAAAAGTAGAAATTGAAATAAGATCTAAACAAAGTAGAATAGCTAATATTAATAAAAAATTGCGTTGCATCTGTGAAAATTTGCATAATTGTAATGCTGCACAAGAGGAATGGATAGCTTAGTCTAACTGATACAGATTCAACTACAAAACGGGTGATGATTTTAAGTTCTCGTGTAGTCAGTATCCTAGACTATTATCATGACAACATTCTACAAGATCCCTTTTGGCCAGACATTAAAAACTGCAACCCCTGGAACTGGATAAAGATCCCAATATCCATGTTTCTGAATAATGGGAAAAAAAAAATCCTTAAATGTCCATCCCTGGTTGAAGATTAGCTGAATTGAACTAAGCACCCCTACAATAACTGAAGCACTGTTGTTCATGAGATAAGACAATAAACATTGCAAAGGTGCTTTAAGGCAAATTAGTTGGGTGAAATGTTTGTCTCTGAATCAAATACAGCAATGTATTTTAAGACCCTGTTTTCAACAGTTGATTGGTATTCATAAGCATGGTTGAAACACATCGTTCCAGTTGCTGATTGTATCAATACTATGTCAGCATGAGTAAATGTCATAATGTCACCTGTGCTGACACGGTTTCCATAGTACCAACATGACAGTGTTATCAAAGTTAGTATTGTCCAAAATTGACCAAGATAGGAAGGGAGTGTTCTCTTCCCAAATCTCATCCTTCCATTCTGCCTGTTGGCGCAAAGAAAATGAGAGTGGAAGAAAGAGAAGAAGCACCGATAAATGATACTGGCTGAAATAGGAAGATTTTGTACCAACAGCCTATTCTTTGATTGCATCTGTCAGTAAAGAACAGGAGATGAATCAATAAAAGAAGAGGAAAAACATCAATTGGAGAATCAACAATAACAAAGAGAGTGACTCTAGAGTTGGAGAAATAGAGATATATACCTATATCTTGTAGTTATACCTATATCTATTTCAAACATGTGGAGAAATTAATTCCAATTTAAGAATGTTTTAGGAGTATTCTTTATTATAAGTATTGAAAAGTTTATGATTAATT
Source organism: Zingiber officinale (assembly GCF_018446385.1). Taxonomy (NCBI): domain Eukaryota; kingdom Viridiplantae; phylum Streptophyta; class Magnoliopsida; order Zingiberales; family Zingiberaceae; genus Zingiber; species Zingiber officinale. The sequence continues at coordinate 125,437,569 of NC_055997.1, forward strand.
TGAGCAAGACGATTCAAGAAATAATAGTCTCGGTTATACCCATTTTGGTATTATTAAGGTATAAGGGTCGAGATTCTTTCTATATTTTGGAGATAAACAAGCAAAGAGGAAGGAAACAATAGGATCAAAATTGATTCGAATTAAGGTGGAATGCTTTGAATCATGCCAAAGGATGTGATGACCTGACACACTATAGAAACCATAGCGTTCCTGTTGGAGAATGAAACTTCAGCAAGCAACAATACTTTAAACCTTCAAAATAACTAAACATAAAATTAAATTGAATCCCACAAAAACAATGAAATCTACCAGGGGTGGCAATTTCTGACCCGACACGAAAACATGACCCGAACCGAACCGAACACAAAAAAAATCAGGTTAGGGTCAGGTCTTAATGGATTCGAGTCAGGTTCGGGTCAACCTAATTGACATGATTAATAAACGGGTCGAGTTCAGGTCAACCTGAAATAACCCGATTACAACCCGCGAACCCGTTTATAAATATTTTTGGGTCGGATTCGGGTCAAATTCTGATTGAGTTCGTGTTAAAATAAACATATTTTAATAAAATGGGTCTTTTCAGGTCGAGTTCAAGTTGAGTTCGGGTTAAGATGAACATGTTTTTATAAATGGGTTATTTTGGGTCAAGTCAGGTTCAGGTTGGATTAGGATTGTGAGTCATTTGAGGTCGGGTTCGGGTCAAATACAAATAAACGGATGGAATTCAGATCGAACAATTTAACCCAAAATATTAATCAGGTCGGGTTCAGGTTTTGATGTTCCAACCTGTCAACCCGAACCCATCAACCTGAACCCGCCATCCCGAACCCGACCCTAATTACCACCCCTAAAATCTACCAACTGGAAAACAAAAATTTTAAATGAAACTGAAACATGCTTGAAGAGACACAAGAAACATGAAACGCAAACAAAGAAAGTGAAACACCTGAGCATACAACCCTGTAGCTAACCAACACTAACTTGCATAAGTGAAGATATCTCCATTTTAACCAATATTCTATGTTGGAACAATTCCACATAGTCAAACATAAGATTATGACAACAAAATCATAACTAACAAGAAGAAATACTTCACTTTTCCCCCAATATTAAAATAAAAAATAAAAAAAATAGCATAGCAAGGATGGATGAAAAGTGGATGTCAAGCTAAGCACTTACAAATCAAAAGACTCAAAACCATCAATTGTTAAGGTTAGATTTCTAGAAATATATTCTAATAAGTAAAACTGCCAAGAGGGAAAAACAATCATGCAAGCATACTGGCTGTTCAACATGATCCTTCAGAAATCCTGCAGCAGATTCTTTTGCTTCATTGATCCAATTTTCTATGTCTGAGCTTCCCATTAAACTACTATGTCGCAAGAGCCACATTGAACATAGTGACAGGCCAATTGCACCACATGTGTAATGCAACCAGTATATTGATAATTTATTTGGCTTTTCACATGTGGAGAGCTGCAAACACAAATTAAAGCCATTTATCAATCATAAATCCAAAGAAGCAATATAATAATAAACTAAGTCCGTTTTTAACTGAAATATTTAATTTATTACACATATAAGTCTATATCAATTAAAAAGTCATTTTCATAAACACTTAGGAGAATAGGGTACAAATCCTATTAGAATCCTTCCCCTTAAATAGAACTCTAACTTTTATTTTAAAAAAATGCACATTTCAAAATAAAATAATTTGAAATTGAACTTAAATCAAATATTATAATTTATTTTTATAATGATAAAGTTTTTTTATAGTTTTTAATTTAGGCGAGGAGAAGAATGACATGAAGTAAGGTTGGAAGGTTTGATGCATCCAAGGTACTGAAGGCTTGATGACAAAAAAGCAACAACATTACATTTTTTTGGTAGGAATTAGGAAGTTATATTCATTTGTGTTTATTCTTTATTATTTTTGTCACATATCTCGGACACTAACAAGCATACAAGCATCACACATTTTAACGAGTTTATTTTGCCATTATTTTGGCTTACTAGCTATTCAACCCATTATCCAGCCATTCAATCCTATGCATATCACCCAACTTATTGCTAATATTCAGCAAGAGCATCAAAACCATTCACAGAGGCACACTCCGATCATCCACTGTTTGCACCTACAAAGCATCACAAGACTTAAACATCATTTTATTAGCTTACTTAATGAAGTTGAGTTCGCCTGGAAAGGGAGAATGATGTAGTTAGGGAAATCTGTATTCACTGATTAATATTGTTCATCACTTCAATGCTGGTTAAGTGAAAATCATGAAGTTTTTTTGAAAGAGGATTCTTGATAACTAGGGTAGAAGACATAGTGGAACCCACCATGGATATATAAGGAATATCAATTAAACTACAATGAGGACTTGAGCCTAAAGGACACCAGACTTGATGTTGAATAAACAACAAAATAACTAGGCTGCTTTTGGCATGTATCACAACCAAACTTTCAATAGAAATTGGAAATGGAAGACTTCAAAATCCCATGAATCATATGAATCCTTCCGATTCTTGTTGCCAAAGGATCACTTGGACAAGAAATTTCTTGAAGCCAAACAAAGTATAAAAAATGCAGTTATTATTATCAACTCGCGTAATAGCATTAACATTGAAGAAAACTCAAGTGAAGACATAACAAAGAAAACCATGTATATAAAAAAAATATATATATAAGATACAAATCCAAGTTAAACATGAAATTTCTTTCAGCCCCTATATTAAGAAACAGGTAGAAAAAGAAATGAATTTGGAAGTCAACTTACAATGCCGGCTAAATACAATTCAAGTCTCTGGAGATTTTTTTGAATCACTTCTGTAGCATCCCTAATCTCAGTATTTGTCCATTGAATCTTTTGTTCTTCCGCATAATGTATTTTCTCAAATTGAAGTGCAAAAGAGCTGTTCTCATCAACAGTAGATAACCTTTCACCCTATCAATACCATGATATCTTTCAAAAAACAAAGCGACATGAATCGTGTAATATTTTTTCGTATACACAAATTAAAAGAAAGACGAAAGATTAAAAGGCAAAAATGTATAACCTTGAAATTTTCATGTATTTGAGTAATTGAACCTTCTAATTTTAAGAAATGGTTATTAATCATCAACAATAATAAAGGCAATGACTTGTCAACATCCTCCAGTAAAATTCCTCCATGCTTGTTAACTTCCAAATAAACCTACAACAGCAAATGATGGATTAAAGCAAAACACATTTGCAGTATATAAAAGATTAAGAAGGTCCATTAACTAACTTCAACTACCTATATTATTTTCTAAATATTACAAGCTAATATGTAATTTTCATTGAAAACGGAACAAAAGATTGCATGATTGTTAAATTTAAAAAAGTTAAAATGGACTACTTTGTGTGTATACAAAATAAATGAAATCAAAATGTCTACACAAGTAGGAGCAAAATCAAAGAGAAATAAAACAAACATTTACAGCATGAAAACCTGTGCAAGAAAATTAGCCAGGTGATGACTTAGACCGGATAAAATAGCTATCTTGTGAGATATTGTACTGGAAGCAACATGAGATAGATTCTGGATTGGGGATCCACCAGTGCGAAGTCTGCTTAACATTCCATACGTGCCATCGATGAAGGCCAAAGGTCCTCTTTCAAAAATCATGAAATAAATCTTCTGAGCATTGGTTCCCTAAAAACAGAATAAAAACCATTTCCACTAAAAAAATATCTTATGATGGGTCTAAAATAAAGGGAGTTAGTCTCCTCTAAATTATAAAGTATGAGAACAAAATTCAAAAGCCACCTCAGCTCTCGTCTGCCAAAAGTGCAAACTTTTTTGAACACTATGCAAATAGCGTAAGGTACATTCCATAACATCCTCTACAACCCTGATAGTAGTTCTGCAATATGGAGATTACAATTAGTTAGACAACTGCAATATATTGGTACTGAAGTTTATGGTGACTGCATGCAAAGAATTAATCCGAATTATAATTTAAACAAAAATGATCAGAAAGTTGTGCATAAAAGGCAGTTTGATAGCTGAGAAAGCATGATGTTAATTTAGAGCTTTATTATGCAGTGGGAAAAAAAATGCTTTTGATTAGTGCAGGGCTAGCTTAAATCTTTAAGAAAATAAATTGCTTCTATTCTAGCACATTGTCTCTAGTTACATGATAATTATGTCTAATCCATTTACCTAAGATAATTAATCGACCAATCTCCGGAGGGCCAATTTAACACAAATCACATTTTGATTGGAAGATGGTTTAACAATCAATCAAACTGTACGACAGAAGCTAAACATTCATGCATATTCCCTTGATCAGCATAAATAAGTAGGAAACAAAAAGAAATTGCAGTTCATCAACTAGCTAGCAATCTCGTGCCTACCAACCGCAAGCGAATTCCAAGACAACACTCAGATTCGTAAAGTTTATATTTATTTTATCAGACTGTGAAGATAAAACTGAACCTACTTCTTAAACCCTAAATATTGAACCAGTGGTTGCATAGGAACACAAGCGAGGCGACTGAGAACACAAAAAATACTCACGGAGAAGGCTGAGCCGCGTAGGAATGCAGCGGGAGGGGGAGACTTGGCCTACGCCTGCGTTGGCGCCGAGTGGGCAACAGTCGCTGGTAGAGGTCAGAGATCACGGCGACGAGGGGCGAATCAAGAGAAGGGAGGCGGTCCTGCACGGTCCTCGAGATCCGATTGAGGTAGCGACCCATGGGAGAACCCGAGTCTCCGGCGGCGACAATGGATGTAGATGGAGCAACGGAGGAAGGGCTCTCGGCCGGCGACGAGGAAGCCATCAAGAATTGAGTCTCGCTCGGCGGCGGCTCGACTCGGCTCGTCCAGTCTCCGAGAAGAAACAAAATGGTCCTTTCCACTAAACGAGGGCAGCTGGCTCATGAGTTACAAGAACAAAATATATAAATATATATATATATATATATATATATATATATATATATAAAAGAAACAAAATGGTCCTTTCCACTAAACGAGGGCAGCTGGCTCATGAGTTACCAGAACAAATATATATATATATATATATATATATATATATATATATATATATATATATAAAAGAAACAAAATGGTCCTTTCCACTAAACGAGGGCAGCTGGCTCATGAGTTACAGGAATAAAATATATACATATATATATACACATGAGAATATTATCTTGTGGCATACATCCGTGCAGATTAATATGATGGATCGATCCATTGATCGATTCACCCCGCTGGATCAATCAATGGATCGATCCAGCAAGCACGAGAAGACGAAGCGGGGCTTCAGCCTCGTTGGATCGATCAGTGGATTGATCTAGCAAGCTCGAGAAGACGAAGCGGGGCTTCAGCCCGCTGGATGTCGGAACCCCTTGGGTTCACCTTTTGCTCGGGTAATAGTAAAGTTCGAGGGTAGGCGACCGGAAGCCGCCGACGGTGGGAGGGCACGACTGGCACAACGGACGCGAGAAAACAAGCGGGGTTGAATCGATCCACTAATCGACGCTGAATTGATCAGTGGATCGATCAAGCAGGCGCGAGAAGACGAAGCGGGGCTGAATCGATCCACTGATCGATTCAGCCCCGTTGGATCGATCAATGGATCGATCCAGCACTAATTTTGATGCACGCCGCACCAAATCGCACGGAGCATGCCGCAGGATAGCTTCTATATATATATATATATAATACCAAATTTTTACGACAGTAAATAGTAATAGTAAACAGAAGTAGATTAAAGGTAATTACAACAGTAAATAATAATAGTAAACAGAAGTAGATTAACAGTTACGAACGTAAATAGTAATAGTAAACAGAACTAGAGTAACAGTAAACAAAATACCTTAAAATGACAGTAAACAGTATTAATTAACAGTAATAGTAAAACAGTAATAGTTTTTGGTAAAACAGTAAATAGTAAAAGAAAAATACAGTAATAGTGAAGTGCTAAACAGAAGTAGATTATCACAGTACCTTGATGGTACGGTTAAATATATTGACTTTTAAATGTTTACTCTTTTTTTTTTTACTAAATTGCTTTCTTTTCTTGTTTGATTTCCAGGGAGTCTCACATGTTCAGGACCTCACCTTTTAATCAGTGCACCGGCTTATGCGTAAGATTTTGGGTTGCTACCCTTCTTACTTAGCTCGCACAGGTCTTATATGATTTTGGTTATTCTTGATACAGTTACTGTTCACCTATTGGTTACTAAGACAAGAACTGAGGAAAATAACCAAGACGAGAGAGACAGAATGTTTTTGAGTCTAAACTTAGATTGTCATTATAAAGCAAGCAAGCAAGCATAGATCTTATTTAGTAGAGAATTTTTACAGAGAGTTACATAAAATTTTTACATAAAGATAGTTTACATAGAAAACAACATGTATTACATAAAGGTACAGAATTTTTACATAACTTGACAGAGAAAACTTACAAACACACTTGAGCACACTTGAAGAACAGCAAAAGAGTATGGACAGTAGTGAGTGCAGTGGGGGAAGTGGATGCTTCAGTAAGAGAGTTTTGGGGTCCTTTTATAGGAGGAGGAGAGAGCTTTTCTTGGAGGAGAAGGAAAGCAGAGAAAGAGAGGGGCCTGGAAAGAGAAGGCTTGGTGAAGGACAAGTGGAAAGCACTAAGAAATGGAAAGGGGGTCTGGCAAAAGAAGGGTTTAGTTGAGGGGACAGATGACTTCATTTTAGGTGGGTGGACATATTAGCTGGTTGGCAGAAAAACGTCAGGAATGACGTTTTTGGTAGATGTTACTGTAGTGTTGTGTTTATGGGAGAGGACGTCATGGATGATGTTACTTCATTAAGTCTCCATTAAGTTGTCGAGGTTATTGTCACTAGTAAGGTCCAGAGAGGGAGTTTGTGAACTTCCGGCTAAGTCTGGCTGCATACTTCTGTGGAGTGCTGCTCTATATGCCCTAGTAGAGAGGACAGAGCTGGCTAGTCTCTTCTAACAGTATCTTTCAGTTTTTCTTTTATAATGTTGAAGCAATGTCGTATGCTGTGTTTTGAAGGAGAAAGGGAGGAATCTAGTTCCCATATCTTTTGGCCAATAGATCTTCTCAGTGTAAGTTTCTCCTACTAAGAAGTAATTGTCTGGATCTGTCAAGCGATCCCAAGCCCAATTAATTTCTTGTACTGATGCTCTCCAATGCTTTAATTGATCTTCAATAGTAGGGAGAGCTTCCCAATGGAGATCGGGGTCAGATGGGTAATCTTCAAGTTCTGTTTGGATACCCCCAACTTCATTGATATCTAGCTTAACCAGATGTTTGGCTGGTTCAATATTAAGGTTAAGTCATTCCGGTGAAGAGCTGTCAAAAGTACATACAACAAACGTTTCCTCTTCTTTGAGGGCCAGAGAAATAATAGTACCAAGCTTTTTAGGAAAATCTTTAACAGAATCTGAATCATGTACCCAAACTTTGTATAGTAGTCCGTAGTCCATCAGAAGAAAAGGAGTGATAAGCCTTCCTTTGTATGAAATTGCTTTATACCTTTCATAGTCTAAGTTGACTTTATGGAAGGAATATAGCAGCTGGCATGGGCATCCGTATTTAGCAGAGTCTTCATAGGTTGACCTAATTTCCTGACATTTAAGTTTGGGGCAAAATTATGCTTTATAGGTAATAGTTATCCCAGGAGGGGGATTTTTGTGAAAGGCCTTTAGTGCTTCACATAATTCAAAAAATGTGAGTAGTGTAGATTGTTTTGCTAGATTCCGAACATAGGAGTTGATATCCTCGGGTATAGTGTTGAGCAGGCCCAATATATGGGTTGCGGATGTTCTTTGAGCAAAAGTTGTAGCAGCTTGTTCTTTTAACTGGGACAGTGTTAGATAGTTGGTCCGTTGTGGTTTCTTTTCTTCTAATGTTGTGGAAGAGGAAGGAGACACATGAGTTCCTTCAGTAATTTGTGCATATGTAGGAGGCTCTTCTGATTGTGAGCTAGTTGGCACCATAGTTGTTGTTTTTAATAAAGTGCTAATAAAGAAATTAGCACCAAGTTGAGTTCTGGCAACATCAAAAGCTTCTTCAAGTGAATAATACCCTTTGAAGAAAGGATGTTCTAGGCCTTGTATGGCCATATTTGTTTCTTCCCAAGTAGCATATACCCCAGCTTGTGGCCCAGAAAAGACTACATAACAAGAGAATTTCTTGCCTGCTGGCTTTTGTATGGTTGTTAGAAAATAGTTTGTTAAAACATTTATGACTACTATCTTGTGTCCTGAGCTATCAGGGATAGTAGGAATGTGTCAAATATTATCTATCAAACATTGTTGAATGTGATCTAGTTTGTCTCTGAATAAAGAGCGAAACTGATCTTCTTGCTATGTAAACTATTGTAATTCTTGTGTTCCAAATCTTAATATTTTAGTAGCAAACGAGGTGCATACTTTCCTTGGTTGATCAATTACCTAAACAAAAAATGTTAGTGGAGTAAACGAGATAAAGTATCAGCTAAATAATTGTTAATTCCTTTTATATGTTCCCAGTGAATGCGTAAACCTTTATTAATAATAATATCTGTGAATTTTAGCCATCTCTTAGTACTTAATCCTTTTCTTAATCCTTTAGTTTGTTGACTATACTTGATTATAGCTTCGCAGTCGGTTCGAATGGTGATTTCTTGCTTATTACAAATGAATAATCGGAAGGCTTCTAGACAATAAATAACTGCTAATATTTCAAAGTCTAACGAGGTAAGATGTCCTTTTTCTTGAAATTTTCCAGAGGCATATCTGCATAAGGTTTCTGTAGTTTTAGGGTTATACTTGGATGTTTTTCTAAATAAAATTCCTCCCCATCCAGTTTCACATCCATCTGTTTCGATGACTAAGTAGTCAGCATCAAATGGGAGTGTTAACATGGAAATTGTTTTTACTAACTCTTTAATATGTTTTACAAGTGTTATATCTTGTTGATTAAAATGTTTTTGTCCTGTTAAGGAGGTTTTGTTGTATAAGGGGCCGCTGATTTTTCCTATATTTTTTAATAAGGTCTAGCATAATTTAGGAGTCCTAAAAAGGCTCTTAGAGTTTTAGTGTCTTCCATCTTATCTGGAAAAGCAAGGATTTTAGCAGAGATATGAGGTTGAAGGGCTATTTGTCCCTGTCCTATCTCTACTCCTAAGAAATCAATATGAGTAGTAGCTATTGCCATTTTCTTTCGAGAAATAATCAGACCATGTTTCTCAAATAAGTTAAATATAATATGAAGATGAGCATAATGTTCTTGTTTAGTCTTAGAGAAAACTAAAATATCATCTATATATACACAAGTGAAGAGAGAAAGTTCTCGAAAAATGTCATCCATTTCCCTTTGGAATATTTGAGGAGCGACCTTGAGGCCAAAAGGCATAACAAGCCACTCAAAATGTCCTTCGGGACAGGAAAAGGTTGTCCATTCAATGGACTCAGGATGCATTTTGACTTGCTAAAATCCTGATTTCATGTCAAATTTTGAGTACCATTTTGAGTTTTGGATTTTATTTAAGAGTTGGTCTTTGTCGGGGATTTTATAGCCGCCTTCTTGACAATTAACATTTAGTCTCTTGTAATTAAATATCATTCTAGATTGGCCACGTTTTTGTTCTGATCCTTTATTAACTATAAAAGCTGGACTTCGGTGTCTAGATGTAGACCTTTGAATGACTCATAAAGTTAAGAGTTGGTTAATATGCATTTTGCATTCTTCAGTTTCCCAATTTGTATATTTTAAGTCTTGGGCCTTAATTATAAGGTCTGGGTTAATGATTGATAGTTTGCAGTATATTTTGTCTCTGTCCCAATATTTAGTAGGATTTTCTCCAATTATTTCTAGTTTTTCTAATCTAGAAATGAGAGATTCTAAATCATGTTTATGTGTGTTTATTAATTGAAGTAACTGTTGTGGGAGTATAAGATCATGTGGGATCCAAGTATCATCAGTTATAGGGCTTGACCAACCAAGTGAGGCTAGTTTTCCGAGTCTTGGTAGTCAGAAAAAGCTAGGGCACAGGTCTGGTTATCCGGTTGTGCCTTCTTACTGGGTTGTTTACAGGCATTTTTAGGAGAACATTGACAAGATGTGTTGTCTGAAGGTAGGAGTTCTATGTGGGATTTTGTAGTTAAGGGATGGACAATAGAGAGATAGTCTGATACTATTGGGGATATTATGAGTGAGGAAAAGAAAAGAGCATTATCCTTAGTTAGAAGACAAGCTATATCTGATGCTACCAGAAAATTTAAACCTAGGATTAAGTGAATATTAGGATGTAATAGTGGTTTAATCCATAGCTTAGGAAGTGAGAGTGGTGTGCCGTATTTACCACAGTTGTCATAAAACCTTAGATGGGTGTTAGTAACAAATTACGTGCAAGCTAACTGTTGGCCATCAAATTGTGTACTTAGTAATGGTTGTGATGCTGTTTTTATAAAGTTTTTGGTAAGAGAGAAAGAAGTGTATTTTCATCTATGGTGGAGTTGGTAGCTCCACTATCTAAAAAGGCATGTAGTGTGAATTCATGACCATGGATATTTACCAGACATTTGACTCTAATGTCTAGAGTTTTTCCTGTATTACATATACTAGAGGCTTTTATAAAGACTAGATCTCGATCTATTATATCGGCTGGTGTAAGTTGTAAACCTTTACCTTTATTAAGGGTAGCCTGAGAAGAAGAATGTGGGGGAAGGTTTTCTTTTATTTGTTTATCTAGGGTCTCAATTTTTGTTTCTAATTTATTAATACGTGTTTCTAATACAGAAACTCTTGTTTCTAATAAAAAATTTCGAGTGCCTCCTTTAGAGAGTTGGCTTATGGGTATCGTAATAGAGAACAGTTGTTGAAGACAAAGACTACAGGCTTGTTTTTTACATATTTTGCAGGTTCCTCTTTTATCTAAAGATGGATAATAACTACAAAAGAAACAAGGAATGTTATCAGCTCCTGTTTTGAGTATCCACTCATGTAGGCAGTTAAGTTCTTCTGTAGTCTTATTGTTGAGTTGTTTAAACATTAGATTTGTATCTGGAAATGGAGAGTCATCCCATAATTCATCTAGATTGTCTAGTGTATCATAGGGTATGTAATTTTCAGGATATAGGTTATACTGCTGATGCGAGGGTTGCAAGAAAGAGTTTACAAGACTGTAATCAGAAGAATGAACAACTTCTTCTATTTCATCTACAGAAACAATAGAGTAGATGGAGGATGTATTAGAAACGTCTGATTGTACTTCTATTAAATCTAGATTTGTACAGGTAACTAGTTTTGTTTCTCGGGTATATAAATTCTTTTTATTTGGGCAGACAGAGGATAAATGACCTGGTTCATTACAGACAAAACATGTGATAGTATTGACATATGTCTTCTTTGGTTTGAACTTCCGTACATATTTTTCTTTATTTAAGTAAGGTTTCTTTTCTCTACTTTTTCTAAGATAATAAGTCTTTTTAGGTTTTATTGCCTTTGGCCTTATTACCAATTTTCTGGGTGTTCTTGCTGAATGATTTAGTCTTGGTCTAGGTTGGGTGAGACCATATTGTTGAGGGGTATATATCTGGCTACAAAATCCATATTATTGATTTTTTAATTGCTTTTGTATGTGGATATAGATACATTTTTCTTTAAGTATGGAAATAATGTGTTGAATTCTTACTCCAATGTTATCGTATTATGGTGCTATATTCATATCTGTCCAGACTTTATGTATTTCCTTTCCTAAGTCTCCTGAAAGTTTGTTAAAAAGTCTTTCCCCTAGTTCCGGGTTACAATAGTTTCCCGAGACAGCTGTTAATGCTAGAAAGTCATTACAAAAAGGTTTAATCCAGTTCCAACTAAAGAGTTGTAATTGTTCTAAATCTCTCATAGCTTCTCTTTGTCTTATATCTAATCCAGTATTAGCATCTCTAGCGGTAAACAACCTATGAATTGTATAGCAAAAATTGAGTATATTATTTTCTTGTGATGCCATCCTGGCTACTTCCTCGGGATATGTAGTTTTATAGGCTTCCCATGCTGCTCTGGCAACATCACCTAGGTAATTTTCTCCTACTCTTATCATGACTTCTCCTGTTTCTATGTCTAGTTCATGTCTAGCTTGATAATCTCTTTTAACATAGACTATCCACTGTTCTAGGTAAGTATCATAAAGTTGAGGATCATCGCATTCTCCAATATTTAACAAGACCAAATTTTTGCCAAAATAAGTAATTTCAGGCGGTCTTCTTTTTCCTATTGTTCTTAATAAAGGATTATTATTAGTATATGGGGTAATCTTTGTTCTTGGGGGATGTCCTTCCCCATAATCCATAGTTCTCATAGAGCTTTCAGGATATCTTACTTGTAGCGGTTGTGGTCTGAAGTTATTAGTGCTACTGGATTCTGCTGGATTCATTAGATTTACTGTTGAGAAGTAATCTTGTTTTTTAGCAATTATGTTATGCTCTTCGTCGAAATATAACATCCAGTCAGGCTCTAATTTATGGTGTAAAAGGTCAAAAGTTTCTAATTCTTTTAAATCTTCTTTAGTGAAATAGATGGCTATTTCAAATGGAATGTAAACATATTCATTTAGATCATCATAAAATAAATAATTATTTTCCACATTATTGCTTATAGGAGTGTCTAGTATGCTATATTCAATGTTCATTAAATTCATATTAGTTTGAGTTTCTTCATTATCTTCTTCTTGTGATGTTGAAGGTTTATAATTATGAAATCTTACTATAGAGCTTCCATGTCTATCTTTATAAATAATGGATTCCGTTGGTTGTAAGGTTTGTGGTTTATTGTTTAATTCTAAATTAAGAGTCCAATCCAATCCTGCAAGTAATGTTGATGAGAAGTCCTTAGGTTTAAGGAAATAAATGTCTTTTGTCGTAAGTGTTTCAATAACATTAGTAATTTGAACTTTAAAACTATTGTTAATATTTGTCATGGTTTTTCCTAGAAAGATTATGTCTATTTGAATATTATGTCTTTGAAAGTCTCCATACCCTCTAGCTTGTACTGAAATTTTAATATGTTCTATAAAGTCCGGGATTGTCATATTGAAGTTTGGACAGAAATAAGTAATTCCTAAATTGCTATTCATATCTACTTCAATGAGTCCAATAACTGCCTTATCATTGTCAGAAAATCTTGAGTCGTAAAGGACTAAAAATACTTTAGCTCCTATACTTCTTCTAGTAAGTCCTCTTAGTCCAAACACTATTAATCCTAGATGTATGTAGTGATGTTTTCTTTGTAAAAGTGTTCTTGCCGATTCTTCTGTCATGATTGTAAATTTTTCTTCACCTCCATCTAGTAGATGAAGTGGTTGTGTTATGTGATGTCTATAAAGTGATGTAGAGAAGGATAATAGTCCTTGATTATATATTCTTTTTGGGTTTAAGGTATTTAATTATTCGTTAGAAAAAGTGTCTAAATTATGTTCTATGTCTATAAGTTCTTCTAATTGATAAGTAGCAATATTTGTTGAGGACCTCCTTGGTATTATAGATAAGTTCTTATTTGGTTGTCTTAAAGTTTGTGATAATCCAGAAAAACTTTCAGTTTGTTTCTTTGTTCGTAGATCCATTTGAAATGACATCTTGAGTCTTATAAGTAAGAAATTTATAAGTAGTAGGTTGTTGTCGGGTAACTGTTTTTCCTAAAGACAATTTACTAAGGTCTTTGTTAATACTTTCAAGAGTTTCTTTTAGATTACTTGTGTGAATATCTTTATAGATATGATTTTCGAGAGTAAGTAGTTGAGTTTCTAATATCGTAAGCCTATAATGTAAAGAAGTAAGTAGTGCTAATATGATGTTATTTTGTTGTACTAGTACTTGGTCGCCTTGATTTACTAGTGATATATTACTGTAACCAGTTTCTTTACTTTTAGCAAATTGTTGGGAAAACTCAATAGCTTCTTCGTAATGAGTGTTTCTAAATTGTATTTTGTTCATAAATTATAGGATCTTGAGGTTCTGATACCAAATTTTTACGACAGTAAATAGTAATAATAAACAGAAATAGATTAAAGGTAATTACAACAGTAAATAGTAATAGTAAACAGAAGTAGATTAAAGGTAATATTAAACAGTATATATATATATATCTTAATTTATTAAAATCTTCCTTTAAAATGAATTTAAATTATTAATATATATATATATATATATATATATATATATATATATATATATATATATATATATATAATAACAAATAATATTATAAAATGTTAATAAATTTCACGGTACTTGTAAAACAAAATTTAACTTTTTATAACTCTCGCAAAACAAATTTAACTACAAAATCCAAATTGCAATTTTGTGCTTTTAGTTTGATTTGATTAAACTACTGTTTTGATATTATTTAAAATTAGGATACATTTTCGACGATGACAATAAAAAAGGGTATCGTTTTATAAAAGTGATGTCTGTTTTTTATTTTAGCCCTTCCTTGTTTCCTTTTCACATTTAACACCCTAATAAGGTGGCATTAATGAACAAAGACAAGTCAAAGTCGTCATCAGCCTTCCCCGTCAGATTAATTGCTTGTTAATTCCGTCGCAACAACAGCGTAGTAGACCAGTTGTTGCCTTTCCACTACCGCCGCTGCTGCTGCCTCCTTATCAATCCTTCCTTGCTTCCTCCTCCCCTCGCCTTCCTCGCCGGAGACACCACGGTAGCGATGATGATGGCCATTTCCTCTTCCCACCGCCTCTTCCCCTCCTCCTCCACTTCCGACGGCCACAAACCCTTCAGCAGAGGCACTTCTTTGAATTTGCCCCGTTCCTCATCTTCCTTCGACCCCAGAACGACGCAGGTGACCGTGAGGAGGGGACAATCGCTCAGGATTTTCGCCTCGGGCTCCACGCCCGGGCGGAGGCAAGTGGAGGTGCGGTCTCCTTCGCGTCGATTTCTCTAATATTGGTTCTGGTAGCGGAGTTGCTCACAGTAGGGATTTTATGTGTGTTTGCAGGTCGTGTACGATCCGGATGAAAGGTTAAATAGATTGGCAGATGCAGTGGATGACAACGCTGGGCTTTCTCGGCTGTCCCTCTTCTCACCTTGCAAGGTGCACGATACATCTCGAGGCGATAGAATTCGGTTATGTTTGTGATTTTACAAGTTACCGTGGTTGTTGATCTGACGCCTGTATCTTTGGTCCTCTGCTCTGCAGATAAATGTGTTTTTGAGGATTACTGGTAAGCGCGCTGATGGTTTTCATGATTTGGCCTCTCTGTTTCATGTAAGTAATATTTATTTGTTGTAGATATTACAAGTTAAATTTTATCAGTTTCTTTGATAGTGCTGCCAGATGAGTAGTATCAGTTTTATTTTTCCATCAATAGTCAATTAGATCTGCCATATCAACCTTGCAAAATTTTGAGTTTGATAGTATTTGCAATCAATATGAATAGTTCAAGCATGAGGAATGTGATCGAGTCCACAAACATCACATTCATGCTATGCATAAATATCTGAAGGTGCATGTTATCTTAAAAATTTGTTTAATTGTTTATTTAGAACATATAATTTTTATAGTTTCTAAGAACTATCATAATCAAAATATAAAAGGACTTCTAGATTCGTAGGTGGTTCATATGTACCATGTACATGCTACCTAAGGAAGGGCATTAGGACTTAACTGATGGAGATTGTTACTCCTAGTTTAGTTCCACATGGGAAATTGAGGGTTGATAAATCTTAGATGGCTAAAATATCATTAACAACTTACTTATCTTGATCCGTGGTTGAGCCCATCATGTTAATGAGCCAGTTTTCTTATTTGGATCAACAATTATCACAAGTGTGCTACAACGAAGGCCTAGATAATTGATGTCAGTGTTTTATTAATCTTTTATGTGAGGAGTATAAGTATAGAATTCAAATTTTCTTGATTTAATATTTTGTTGAAGTAAAGATAGTAGGGGCTGAAAGGCCTATGTAGGCATAATTTCTTGGTGTTGAGTTCAACATGTTATGAATTATGAACTAAATTATTAATTGGTATCTCCTCTTTGTATTCCCCTTCGCCACTTTCCTCTATTAACATGGGATTGCTAATTAAGGCACATGATTTTGTGTCCTGTCAATTACTGTAAATGAGGCCACATAGGCTTCTTTTTAATACAATGGTCACTAATCCTTATGGTTCTGTTTAGAATTGGTTCTACCATGTTTATCATTGTTCTATAATTTTTTGAATTACCATAAATGCCACTTGACTTTTTAAAAAAAAACAACAGTTAGTGATCCTTATTATTCTATTTGGAATTGTTTCTGCATCATGTTTATTATTATTTTATATTTTTTTTAATATTAGTGATGACAACTATCCTTGTTCTTTTTAGAGTTGGTTCTACTCTATGTTTATTGTAGATCTGTAAGTTTTTCGTCTTAGGAATCTATTCCTTATGATTTGCACAAGTGAGGCCTTTTAATTCTAGTATTTTCTTTTGTATCTTATATTTGAGGTGCTATATTTTTACCTATTTAATTTTCAGGTAATCAGTTTAGGAGATACTATCAAGTTTTCCTTGTCACCCACTAAGACAAAGGATCGCTTGTCAGCAAATGTCCCAGGTGTTCCAGTGGATGAAAGAAATTTGGTATGTTTGTAAACAGTATACTTGCATTATGAATTCATCAATTTATGTCTTTATTATTGACTTTGGATTTTGTGATTTTTAAATTTTAGATAATTAAGGCACTCAATCTTTACAGAAAGAAAACTGGCACTGATAACTACTTTTGGGTAAATGTCCATTTATTGAATCAAAGTCTGAATTTTTCTAAATATGTTTATATTCGTAGAGCCTTAAGTTTGTGTCCATCTCAACATTGCTTATAGATCCATCTTGACAAGAAAGTTCCCACTGGTGCTGGTCTTGGAGGTGGAAGTAGTAATGCTGCTACTGCACTGTGGGCTGCTAATCAATTTAGTGGTGGTCTTGCTACTGAAAAAGAGCTTCAAGAATGGTCAGGTGAAATTGGTTCTGATGTTCCCTTTTTTTTCTCACAAGGAGCTGCATATTGTACTGGCAGAGGAGAGGTATGCATCACAATTTTCTAGGACTCGTTAGCTAAACATGCCTCCTTTTTGTCTATAAATTATTGAATTCAATTTGACTCATAACTGCATCTACTTAAGAATCTTTTGGAATGTTTTGCTTCACGATGAATCTCATTTTGATACCTCTAGGGTAGCATCACTATTTTGTTCGAAATGTTGTTTGTTATTATACTCTTTCTGGCTTTCCCATTGCCATCACTCAATTCACTATATTTCTGGAATATTTCTAGACATTCTGTTTGTATTCTTGTATTTTTTTTTTCTTTGATATTTTCATTTAGGAAAGAACACTCCAGTTCTTATGTCAAAGAAGTTATGCCAGAAGAAGAATCAAATTCTGTTATCTATTGATATTATAACAATATAAAAATATATCCTAAAGCATCTATTTGACGACCCCTAACAAATAAATTTTAGCTGTAGGTTTAAGCAAACATTGGGTCATGTTAGAGTTGTTGATATATTCGTTTAGGATATTTGTGTCTTGAATGAATAACATATAGCATAACATGTTGCCTACTGCCTAGTATACAGCATTCACATGCTAAATTAACATGTAATTTGTCTCTAAGATATAGGCTGGTTGCAAACAGGAATTGCCATTAATAGTTAACATTTGTTCAAATCTACATGCAGTTTTTTTTTTACAATGTCAGCTGTGCAGTT
This sequence comes from Zingiber officinale, assembly GCF_018446385.1. Lineage (NCBI taxonomy): Eukaryota > Viridiplantae > Streptophyta > Magnoliopsida > Zingiberales > Zingiberaceae > Zingiber > Zingiber officinale. The sequence continues at coordinate 125,455,307 of NC_055997.1, forward strand.
GACGACAGCTGCAGATATTTGGATTTTGAACATTCAATCAAGTACATCTTATTAAATATTTCAATTTAGCTGACAAGATTATCACCACATCAAGAATAACGCCAACATCATTTTCTTTTACTATATTCAATCTTATTGTTTAATTTATTTATTTTTATTTTGTTTCTTAAGTAATGATATTTGGATCAAATCTGTTTGCATCTAAATATAGAAAAAATGTTTTATTTTTCTGTTTGTTTCTAATTCTACTTGTGAATATCTGACATTGTAGTTAAAGTTGTTAGCTAGGATGAGAATAGATCCATTATTTTTTTCCCTAAAATTCTCAAATCTATACCTATCTTCTTAAGTTATGTTTCTGTGAACATTAATTGAGCAGAAATAGTAAGATCTCTATTAGGTTCAGTGGAAGTTTAGGCACCCAGTCTCCATGCATCAAGTATGATATATTAGTGCATGTACTCAAATAAAACTAAAATTAAGGATGAATTCAGATATATGGGTTGGGTGTGGTTAATTTTGCCAACTGCTGGATATGTTGCCATCCATAGTTGCAAATCAACATAAAGTAAGGCTAGATTTACTTGGATGGATAACTAAGAGGGGGAAGGGAAGGAGGGAAAGCAACACGTTTATGTACATTACTGATCCCTGATCCATGTGTGATTTTATAATGCTTCCCTCTTCCCCCTCCCCACTTCTAAAGTATTTAAGATTTTGATTGGAAATGTGTGAAACCGACTTGCCGGCAGTTGAACATCCCTTTTCTTACTACTGATAATTGCTTATTTTATTTTTCTAGTTTTCATGATAAATGAATCTCTTTACAGGTTGTTGAGGATATTCCACGTGCACTGCCAATGGACTTGCCTATGGTTCTTATAAAGCCTCCAGAAGCTTGCTCTACAGCTGAAGTTTACAAGGCAACAAATTGATTAGTTTGCTTAAAGTCAACATCCATAAGTACATTTTCCTTGAGATTTTTGTACTGAAATTGAGTTTCCTGTGCAGCGATTCCGGCTAGACCAAACTAGTTCAATTGACCCCTTGGTGTTACTTAGGGAGATCAATGAAAATGGAATATCTCAAGATGTTTGCATCAATGATCTTGGTAGATAGTTAGCATGTTAGTTTCTGCTTTTTTATGTTTGATCAATTGTATAACAATGGTTATTTTGCAGAGCCTCCTGCTTTTGAAGTACTCCCATCTCTTAAACGGTTGAAAAAACGTGTGCTTACAGCTGGTCGAGGAGAGTACAATGCTGTACTAATGTCAGGAAGGTACGTTGGTTACCATCTTTACATAATGTTGGTATCAAGATTTGACTTTGTGGAAGCATAAATGGATACTATTATTGATTATATTCTGTATTGATGCATGCAAAATCCTTTGCACCACTGGATTCCTTGGGATTTTGGTTCTGTAAAGGGTTTCTACTTGGCATATGATGGAAATAGTATTTCTTCCTTAAATCTAATTCTCTATGGAGATATTTATATTCTTTACCTTTTCATACTTGTAGTAATAGTTAACTTTTGAGTTTCTAAAAGAGGGAGACAATTAAGTAGAAAAGGGAGGTCTTCTATATTACTTTGGCTTCTTAGTTCCGAATTTAGTTAGTTGGGTAAGTTTTGCATAAGAAACAAATGACATAGTAGATGAATATTTCGAGGAACAAAAATTTCTCTAGTATTTTTCATGTTTGTAGCAACTTGAAGCACACATCATTTTTGTGATGTTCTTGGCAAGCATGAAACAAGTCAAGACTTAAAAGTGCATTAGAGAGTAAGATAGGAGAAAATTGTTAAGATCTTTCACACTTGGATTGGATTTTTTTTCCTAGTTATTAGGATGATTTAAAGCACCATACATTTAAATGGATTCGTAGAGAGAGAATTCAAACTCATCTGGAAGGTTCTGTTTTCATTTTTTGTGCTCAATCCAAATGTTAAATACTTATAAAGATCTATTCTAATGATATTGAGTGGGAGCTTTCATCTCGTATTTTTTTTGTTTTGTTTGTCTGATAGAACTCTAGCTTGTGTACTGGTGGTGCAGTCAAGGCACTCTGCCTTTGCACATGCACGGGAATATTTCAACTATAAATGTTGTAATGATAATAATAAGAATTACATTTATTGAATCACTCATTTCTTACCATTTTCAACCATCATGCTCAATTTTTTTGCACGTGTTTCCAACAGCGGAAGCACCATTGTCGGCATCGGATCACCTGAACCTCCATCATTTGTCTACGATGATGAGGAATACAAAGATGTCTTTGTATCAGGTATATTTGTGTAATTCCCTCATCCATGTGGCACCTTAGCACATGTTTCACTTTATTAAAATTCTTTCTTGCTTAACCATCCTTGTATCTTGAATCTAGATGCATGCTTCTTGACACGCGAAGAGAATCAGTGGTACAAGGAACCAAGTTCGATGAATGCCTCATTTAGCGACAGTACAGTTTCTGGAGTTGGACCAACCGCTGAATGATCTATTTGAGATAATTGCTCTTTCTTTTCCTGATCAATTAGATCTCGATGAGATTGAGCATATATAGCACATTGCTGAGGATGAACCAGAAGAGGTTTGTTCATGGCAGTGTTATAGAGGTACCTTTGGAACAATTGTAACTCGTCGAGTGATTCTACTTTTAGTTAGCAATATTTGTACTGTTTTATTGCATGGCATCTGATACCTTTCATCCAATAAGTTAATTGTAAGATTACTAAATCGTTCGTTGTTGAAATTCATGAATTGAGTTATGAGATCGTAATTTTTAAAAAATGTGCTTGTTTGCTGATTTGTTGCCAACTAGATTTCTTTTTGTTCGCCAAGAGAGTAACAATTTGTATTATCGCATTGTCGTCTCTGTTCTGACTTTCAGCAATTCATGAAGAAATGCACCAGACACAGGCTTAAGCAATACAAAAAAAAAAAAAAAAAAAAAAAAAAGATCCGCTATCTTAGCGGCTCTCCTAGTGCCGGTCCCACGGATATGGAGGGAGGTTCATGTAGGTACACAGGTCATAGGCGCATGGCGGGATAAATCCTAGATCGTCAGTTACTGAGAATCAACTCTTGGCCATTATGACAGAGATATCATGTGTCCACCGTCTACGTTACGTCCTGGGGGCCAGGCTTAAGCAATACAAGATTTTATTTACAATGGATGCGGTCAGCCGCTGAGGATCTGAAGGAAAACATTTCAGTATCTTTACGTACAAAATTAGTCAAGGTCAAATAATCCACTAGCATTGACTAAAGAAGTTGAAGCAAACCATAGAAAATTCAATAGTCAACAAACGGACCAAAAACTCCCACCACTATGCCCATTACAATGAGGGCATTTATCATGAAATAGGAATGATACTGGTATCAGTCAATTTTAGTTTTAGCAACTTTGTTATCAGCAAAATGACACTACAGATAGCATTGTCACAACAGAAAAATATAAACAGGATCAAACCGCAATTGAATTTCTACTCGCCAACCTTTTGCAAAGACAAGATGGCCGATGAGATGAACTTTTTCTTCTTATCATTGTGATACACTTTTTTTCATTTCTTGTGCCTAATATCAAATTAACCATCAAATCTATAAAAAGGACAAACTACCACCAATCGTATCAAGATATGATGTCGGGCCTCCAAGGCGTAGCTGAGTTGGTACCTAAGTGGTACACTTGTATCAATGGACAAGGGCTCGAGTTGCGACTGTCGCAAATAACCCTCCCACTTAGAGGGCTGCTCAGTACTTTTTACCTCTTTTCATTTCACTGTGGGGCCGAAGAGGAACGCTTGACGTGAACGTTATCATATTTTTTTTTTTTTACATCAAAGATAAAGATATGATGTTGGATCTTTTACCTATATATATTTGTAATTGGTTGACTTGTCGCTCTGACAGGTGACAAAACATCTCGGTTATCATTTGTAAGGGTTATTCCTGCGTCAAGATTTGGAGGAAAACAAATCTTGTTATGTACTAGAAGAAATATACCAAGTTAAGCACAAAATAACTTAATTTATCTCATCAACAATGCAAACATTTCTAGATAATTTCAATTGCTTTAAAAAAATCAATTCAATCTGAGTACCTTTATTATTAAAATAAGACCGATTGACTATTGATTTTCTTTTTAACTGCTTGAATCTACAGATCAGTAAACACAGTGCTATTAGGAAGACAAATTAAGGTAACAAGTTCATCTACCGAGTGCAACAAATTAAGGTAACAAGTTCATCAAAAGAGTGCAATAAAACTATCAATGGGCAAAAGGCGATAACACTTGCTCCAGCACCCCCGTCGTACCTTGCCCAAGGCCATCACGAGGGAGGTTAATCACGGTAACCGGAGAAGCTAGTGCATAGTGAGAAGAGGGACACGGAAACCAGGGATTTACGTCCTAACTACCCCGCGATTCGAACCCACGATCTCATTGGGCAATCTTCTATGCACTAACCACTCCGGATAATCCTATGGGGCGTGCAATAAAACTATCAAGATATTAAACTTGAAGGTTATATGAGATGTAGGGAAAGGGAACAACAGAAGACAATGAAAGGATAACAAGTTTGCATGATCACCTGCCCTTTAGTGACTCCCCAATGTAAGAAGAAGCAACAAGATTAAATTATATATTCTATCTGTGGCCAGTTTCTTTCATTGCTAACGATCACAAAAATGTATTATTGAAGTTTATGCTCATAGAAACATCTACAAAAGTGTTTAACTTTAGCTACTGAACAAAAATTGAAAAATTAGATGATTTAGAAGCACAAATTCAATGGTATAAATAATATTCATCTATGCAGCATCTTTATTTTATTAGCCTTAAATGTGTAGAAATGTAAAAAATGTTACAATTATTTTTCTGGGGATATGTTGTCGTACTCAATGCTTGGTTTTTCTAAGATTAATAGCAATAAATAGGTTGATTGATCTAAGAACGCAGGGTTGATTGTGCTTTTTTATTTATCCTGATGACTAATGGGACACTTCCGTGGGATCGAGACCGATCATCCAGAATTATTCAGTGTAAACTGAATACCCATCACATCAACGACCATGAAGTTAAACCATACTTCGTCACTTCCTCCCATGATGACTCGCATGCACATCAACCTTCTTTTCACTTGACCAATCCTATTATAAACCTAAACATGTGCCTGTTCTTTGTCCCTAGTCCCTCTTTCCGCCTTTTTTTCGCTCTGATGAATACTTTGCCAGTGCTAGCTCGTTCCAACTTCACCAATTTCACACCCATCTTGGCCATATGTTTCACCCTCTCTAGCTCCGCCTCCTCTGCCTCTATTACCTCCTCCGTCACCACTTCCAACTCCCCCACCTCCTCCGCCTTCGCCATCTCCGCCTCCAACTCCTCCGCCTCCTCTACCATCTCCCCTGCCTCCTCCGCCTCCACTGATACGGGGAATGTCGGGAGCCTCCACATAAGCCTAGAGGGTCAATCATCTTGCTAAGGTGGAAGTTAAAGTTTGGGTGGTTCACCCCAATCGGATTGTCAGATCCGATTATATATATAGCCGTCGATTTCTATAGACTCCAGGGCTCAGCTCCCCTAACTTAGTGCCCCACTCTGGTAGTTCAAATGCGTCTAGCTGGTCGATTTCCACATAAGCCCAGAGGGTCAATCATCTTGCTAAGGTGGAAGTTAAAGTTTGGGTGGTTCATCCCAATCAGGTTGTCAGATCTGATTATATATATATATATCCGTCAATTTCTGCAAACTCTATGGGCTCAGCTCTCCTGACTCAGTGCCCCACTCTGGTAGTTCAAAATGGGTCCAGCTGGTCGATTTCTACCAACACTCAATACCCTCGACTTAGTGCCCCACTCTGATAGTTCAAATACGACCAGCCAATCGGTTTCTACATACTCCAAGGGCTCAACTCCGCTGACTTAGTGCCCTGCTCAGGTAGTTCAGATACAATCAACCGGTTGGATTTTACCGACTCCAGAGACTCAGCTCCCTCCAACTTCTTAAAGATGAATAGTCATTCAAGCTGATCAGCTTGCTCACCCCAAAAGCCCCTGCCTCCTACTTCTTGCTCTTCTCTACTTGGTCTCACCAACCCAACTTAGTACCTCTTAAGAGAGTCAGGCTCCTCAAGCCCAACTGTCTGTATCCTTCATGGTCCGCCATAATAAATACAGCAAGGGGAGGGAGGGTCAATACCAGTGGTACTATAAAAGGAGTCCGCTCCTATGGGCACAAATATGCAATCATCTACGCATGCTAAACTTCTGTCTTGCAGACACTCTTGACTGAGGATCTTCCATCTTCAGCTTCCTTCTCCTGACTTTTCCTTGGTGGTCTACGACCTGGTCAATATCAGCAACAACTCATCAGTAGCTCATACGTCAGTGCTTTCAGGTAGGATCTGTTGGAGCAATCTAGTGTAACCCTAGGTTTTAATATTTGGGTAGAGGTTTAATTTAGGTTTATTATTGTATTTGATATGCATTGTGAGTGTGCAGGATACATGTACAACAACATAAGTCCAAATGTGACTTGGCAATCGATGAAGTCTCGGAGGCGCGACCTCTTGGCAAAGGAAGATCCGTCAATAATGACAAGGCCGATGGAAGCTCTAGAAGACAAGGCGTGAAAGATGGGGAGACATCCGAGGGACGCGATGCTAATGGAGGAGGCTAGAAGGCTAGGTCTAGGTTGTGCGGGCAAGGACGAGTGCATGAGAGACTGTATCCAGGGAAAAAATTACAGTGTACTACAGCAGTACTATAATGTTACTGTAGTACTATAGTGTTACTGTAGCAGTCAACTGGTAGTCGACTGTTGGCTTGCAACGGTTTAATTTCACTTAGGACCAATCGACTGGTAGTTGTACAAGTCGACTAGTGGCGGGAAAATAGCTTGGCATTTTCTTCTCGAGCTTTATTTAATAGAGTTCAGGGTGCTTGACTAAGATTGACAAAATAGAGGTAGTTAACCCCTATTAGAAGTCTATCAAAGCCCTCTTGTGTGTTCAAGTGTACTTGAGCAAAGTTATGGTGAGGTTTCTCCACCCATAAGGAGATTGAGCTAGTCGGAGGTTTTTCGAGGAATCATCCATCGACGGATCGAGATCATCCACCTTACGAACAGCCGTGGAATAGAAGTAAGTAATCTTCGAACCACATTACATAAACGTGTTAGGTTTGTTTGTGTTTCTTGTCTTCTAGGGTCTAGCTTTTTCTTGTTTGTTTTGTTTTGTATTTCCGCTGCGTACTAACAAGTGTAAAAAGCAACGATTTAGATGATGAGCTATTCATCCCACCCCTTTAGTGGACGTCAAGATCCCAACCGGATCATCCACTATCTCCATGCATCCTCCATCTCACCCACCTCCATCTTTGCCACCATCTCCACCTCCGCCATCTACGTCGCTTCCTTAATTCTCATCATTGCCGCTAGCTAGGTGAGAAATTGAGAATAGTTCGATTTCTTTTTCATTTTAGTTTTAGAATGATTTTAAAAAAAATATAGCAAGGAGTATAATATTGCATCCGAGATAACGCCCATTCGTTGTGGCAACAACGACTGGGACGTGGAGGAGGATGATTCATGATCCGGCAGCTACATCGTAGTATAATTCACTACATCCAATAGAATAATCATATTTCATACATCGAGAAAATACGTAGTATAATACTGGATCTTTATTGTTTACCCTGTTTGTTTTGAGTTCGGTGAAAAATAGAATAAGAGATTCGAATGATAGTTGCTGAGGTATGAGATAGATTTTGAATGCATAGTTAGTGTTACTAATGCATAGATACCTCTATTGTTTACCCTCTTCTATTATTGGGTTATTATTAATTAGGTTACAAAATAAGAAAAGCTTGTGTCATAGAACTTGTAACCTTGTACTAATTCTTGAGCATTTGAATAAGGGAAATAAGTGTAAAACCTTGTGTTATAGAACCTCGATTGTATACTTTATAAAATGCTCAAGAATTAGTACAAGGTTAAAATTTGATCTCCTTTACTACTGCAGAACTCTTGATTCTCCCATGGTGAGTTATTACCACTCAAGCCTTTTTATTTTGTAAGCAGATAATAGAAGAGGGCAAACCGTAAAGGTAGTTATGCATCAGTAGTAACATAAACTATGCATTCAAAATCTATCTCATACATTAGTAGCTATCAGTCGAATCTCTTATTTTATTTTTCTTTGAACTCAAAACAAACGGGGTAAACAGCAGAGATCCAGCATTATACTATGTACTTTCTGTGTATAATGTGTTAAGTGTGATTATTTTATTACATGTAGTGTATTATACATACTATGAGATATCTGTCGGACCATACATCATCCTCCTCCACGACCAAAATTAAAGTTGCTTTTGTGATTATAATCTCACTTACATCATAATTTGAAAAATGTATCATTGTAACGGAATTTCAGATTAGTCATGTAACCAGGATAGCTCTTCTGCATCGACTGAATCACCAGATGGAAAACAGACATTTAAGCACACACAAGCCACTCAATATGCCTAAGCTGAAACTGAACTGTGTGTCTCAGTAGGCAACCCTGGTTATCTTTTGCTATATCACAACCTAGAATTCATTGTTCACAAGAAGCATTGAGACCATGGATTAAAAGACACAGAAATGCTTGCACTTAGTGAGAGATGATCGCCAGTCTAAGTCAGCCACATAGAAGGGAACTCTTGGACACGAGTTTAGGAGGCAACAAGAACCTCCTCTAGGGAAGAGGTGGAAGGGGTAGGAGGTGACGATGCATATTGTGGATGTGACAAAATGAAACCGAAGCCTTCTCACCTAGCAAGGACAGCCGCCATTGGCACCTGCTGATGCAAACGATGAAAGTGCTAAAATGGCAGTACCTTGTGGAGAAGGAAGCAAGCTTCCTATTGTTGGCCATAGGGCCAACGATGGATGAGACAGCTTGCACAAATTGCAACAAGCAAGAAGGGGATTGCTTGGCAATGAAATCAAAGTAATGTGCTGATCCTGAATCAAAATTTTGCTCGGATATGTAATACCAACTAATAGAACACCAAAATCAAGCTCTCAGCAATTAAATTTTATTATGAAGAATATGATTATGTGGAGGAATGAGGATCTAAGACTCCAACTCAAACAAAATTGAAAATAAACTCAAATTGTTTTAGTAAAGATATAGTTCATACCCTAAAGTATTTTATACATTAAATTAGATAATTACCAAATCAGAAAACTAACTTATTTGTTTATTTTACAAAATAAACATGTCTACCATAATAATCATTTATAAATCTAAACTTCTAAAAAAAATTATAATTTGCATTATCCACATCCCTCTATAGACTACCATGGGCCAAGAGAGGGGAAAAAACCATATAGTTTGCTCCCCTGTAACTCCTACTCTTTGTTAACAGACACCATCTTCTACTCAGCTGCAGATTGACACAACAGCCAAAAGAGGCAACATAAGAAAGCATCTACGTCCATCTAGACACGTGAGGTATCAGAATGGCCCATATCTCACGGAACCTTACATGTCATATGAACACTAATAAGTAATCCAAACATACACTCCCATGAAATGAATTCAAATCTTTGCAAACATGTTCGAGTTATTAAGTCATATCTGTTCTTTGCATTAACTTACCACCCCATAATGGACGGACGGATCAACTGAGTAAAGCATGAGAATCAATGTGGGAAGAGCTTTACATTCCACAATCTACAACAACGATTTAGGCAAACAAAGGTTTAAATAAACAGAGGAAATGTTTCAACTTCGAAAATAAAAAATATGAATTTCTTAACAAATTACTTGATTTATGTTACTTTCATTCTTAAATGACAAAGTACTCAAGGCAAAAATGACAGCCAGTTCCTGATATATGTTTTGATATTGCTATTTCCATTAGCAAGATTAGTAATTGCAACAGCTGCTCGCCTAATAACACCATTACCTGCCCAGTAGTTGGAACCTTTCTTACGCCTTTTTAAGGGATTTACAAGCAAAGGCAAGGCACCAGCATCATTTATGAGCTGCTGATGTTCAGACTGTTAAATAAGAAAAAGCACCTTAAGGAAGATCATGCAAAGTGATAATGAAAAAAAAAAATCATGCATTTATAGTAAAAAAGTTTAAAGCAGTAATAGACACAGTGATTTAATTTATTAATTAATATGCATCATTATTCAAATAAAAAAAAATACACCCAAGCGAAATCATCCAAGCGAGGATAGCTCAGTAGTAACTGCTGGAGGCGTCTTCAATAGATTGAAGGCGCCCTCACAACCTTCTAGTGAAAGACGCCTTCAAACACTTGAAGGTGCCTTCAAGCCTTCAAGTAAAGTGCCTTCAATCAGTTGAAGACGCTTTTAACTAGGCAAATTTTGTCGTTGGCAAAGGATAAAGCCTTATCCTATGGTGCCTCACTGTCTTCCAGCTCAAGATAAGATTTTTCAGATGTTATAAAAAAATCTTTGGACCTAGAAAATAGAATATAACACTTGTAATTGAATCCTTTTGAGTTCTGTTCTATAACTGAATGTGTTAACTGATGTAATAAGACTACTTCGTTTGAAGAAGAGTTTAGTGTGCTTCCAACTTTATTGGATTAACAATCTTTCCGATTGTAACAAAATAATATTTTTTACCTCTTATTTTTTAGTCGTTTATTTTGTTTATATAAGTATTGATTATTTTTTTAAACTATAAATATCGAGAAAAGTTCAATTAAATTTTATAGAGTTTTTTATCCCCTCTAATAGACCGTCAAAGGGTCCAACAAATATATGTATATATTTAAATCGAATTAGAGGAAGCAATTTCTCTGGACTACGAGATGAAAGGCCCTCCTCTCCTCTCGTAGCCGTACTGCATCCACTTGCACCCTAAACCCAACTACAGGATAAATCCATCCATCCTAATTGTATTTTTTTTTATTATTCATGTAATAAAACTATTATATAATTTAGACCTGATAATTTTTTATAAGTAGTGATTTAAAAAGATATTTAATGTTAAAAAATAATTAAAATGTCAAATTTTTATTGATTCGGTGAAGAAAACAAAGTATTTTTTTATTTATTTTTTATAATTTATTCTTAAGTACTCATCATTTGATATTATTTGATGAACAAGCTACCATGTAAGAAACGAATCATGATCATTTCAACTGCACCCGATCAAGAATTATACTAATTCAACACTTATTGTAACGTTGACTCTTAATTTTAAGAGTCTAACACGGTTAACGATTTAGAATTATCAATTTACTGTTTAAGATTATTATTATTATTTTAAAAAATATATTTAAAATTTATAAATTTATAAAAAAATTAATGGTTGACATTTTCCATTGACCGGTTAATTATATAAATTATATATTTTTAATAAATGTATATGTTTAATAAAATTATATATATAATTTTATTATTAAATAAATTATATTCCTTTTTCATAAAAACTATTATCCAAATTAAATAGTTTTATCAAATAAGTAAAATAAAATCATTCAGTAATTAAGATAGTTAAATAAGTTTTTAAATTTAATAAGTTAATTTAGAATAATTTCAGATCAAATAATTCTAAACAAATAAATAATAAATTAATTTTAATAGATAGAAAGAATAGACTAATGCAGTAAGAATAATAATACAGAGTAAATATGTTAGAATTTAGTTTAAATAGGAAGGTAAAATAAGTGAATTAATATTAAATCACACTATTAATATTATTTAAATATTATAAATATACTAAATATAAAAAACTGCCGAATCAACAATTTGACCTATCAGTCCGGTGATTAATTGAGCCCCTTGACCATAACCAATTCAAGCTTGGCTAGTTAAGCCCAATTATAGACTCAAGTCCGATTCTATTTTGACTTGGACTATGAATAGGTCTAATTAATAACCGAACCGTTATCCCAATTATAGGCTCAAGTCCAATTCTGTTCTTACTCAGGCCATGAATAGGTCTAATTGGTAACCAACCCGTTAAGCCAATTATAAGTTCAAGTCCGGTTCTGTTCTCTGACTCGGGCCATGAATAGGTCTAATTTCAAGGCTCAGTAATTCTTGCATAATATCCGTCTCCCTCTCCACCGAATTAATGGTAATTGCACTATCAAATCAAATTAACATAAATAAGGAAAAAAAATATTTATATCCGTCTCTCTCCCCTAAAAACATCACTAGCAATAGCAAGGGAGACTACTTTCACTACTAATTTCTGTATTTTAAAAGAAGAGCCACAATCTCTTAAATCATTTCTTACTAACTGATTAAGAAATGCAGTATTATTTGCAATCCACATTGTTTGTATTAATTTTGCAATTGGCAGAGATAAAATTAAAATACAAGATCATTGAAAAATAATACAAACAATATGAAAAATAAATACAAAGAGTGTAAAATATTGGGACATTTCAGAGTTAGAGGGGATAAATAGTTCATCGTGCTGGCTCGCTCGCTTCCTTTATAGATGTTGATTTATAGTGGATAGAATCGAAGTCAAGCTCTCAATGTTAACATAAGGATTTACTTAGTATGTAATACCCCGTTTTTGAGATTCTGGTTAAGTATTGTTTAAAAGATTAGATGATACTATTCATATCATTAAGACGCATCTTCTTTTTCGGAAACCCAAACTTAAGAACTCCAAAGTTAAGCGTGCTTGGCTTGGAGAAATTTGAGGATGGGTGATCTCCTGGGAAGTTTTTCAAGTTGTGTGCTAGTGAGGACAAAGCACGCTGAAAGGACCTCCGGTAGTCTGTGGAGCTAGTCGTCAACTTGATGGACAATTTTGGTAGCGTTCCTGGTTCGATTCAGGTGGGGCCCGCCCAGGCGGGGGCGTTACATATGGTATCAGAGCAACCTTGCGACCGTAAGTGCGTCTGCGGCAGGAGCACCCAGGGCACCACCTAACGAGGGATATTATGGGATTTGTATGTAGTGTGATTCGTGGTTACATAACGAGGACGTTGTGTCTTTAAGTGGGGGAGATTGTATCCCATTTCTGAGATTCTGTTTAAATATGACTTAAAAGGTTATATGATACTATTCATATTACCAAGGTGCATCTTTTTTTTTGGAAGCCCAAACTTAAGAACTCCAAAGTTAAGCGTGCTTGACTTGGAGAAATCTGAGGATGGGTGACCTCTGGGAAGTTTTCCAGGGTGCGTACGAGTGATGACAAAACACGCTGAAAGGATCTCCGGTGGTCTGTGGAGCTAGTCATCAACCCGATGGGCAATTCTGGTGGCGTTCCCAGGGTGGGGCCTGCCCGGGCCGGGGCATTACATAGTATTCACCATTAGGTGAGATGACTAATTCAAGGATCCGCACTCTCACACATCCACTATAAAAAAAACTCCTCCTCAAAAATACTCCGGAGGTGGAAAAACATCGTACAATCTCACACGGAGAAATATAACAAGAATACAAGCACAAATAAAAGTAAACACTTTACAATAAAATTTTTGCTTAGCTTGCTATCTTCTTATTGCTTGGAGTCACTTCTTGTTGATTTAGAACTACAGCAACACTTCACCCTGAATCATCCAAGAAGTGGTGGAGATAATCGTATATGCGCTTACTACGTTTGAACTTCGCTGTCGTCTTTATACTCCGCGATCTATAACTCCCAATCTATTGCCACGTGAGATCTAGCAATCTCAGCCGTCCAAAGCTCACAACCTGTGCAACGGTCATATCCCAATCGATTAATTAATCGATTGGGAGCAGTTGGATTGATCAACTAATCGATCCAGCAACCTTCTGTGTTTTCACAGAAGACCCCGGAATCGATTAACCAATCGATTCTAACTTCCTCGCGTTATTGCGAGAAAATCAACTCCAATCAATCGACCGATCAACTGGAGTATCTCAATCAATTGGCTGATTAATTAGGGAGCACACTGTGCTCTTTGTGCGAGTGACTTCCAATCGATCAGCTGATCAATTGCGATCAGTTGGTCGATTGGGCTATCCTTGCTCGTGAAACTCTCCCAATCAATCAACTGATCGATTAAGTTCTGGTTCAATCGATCGACTGATTGATTGATCAACCCTAACTTGACTAACTCAAGTCTAGAGTTCCTAATCCCAACATCCGGTCAATTGTGACCTGCTGGATCTCCTTCGTGCCTAGCATCTAGTCAACCTTAACATGCTAGGACTTCATCATCAAGTGTCCGGTCGATCCTTTGACACACTTGGACTTTTTCTCCCCATATAAAGTGTCCAGTCAACCTTGGTCCACTTGGATTTACCGTCTCATGTCAAGTGTCCGATCCTCCATGACCCACTTGAACTTTCAAATACCAGGTGTCCGATCAACCTTGATCCACCTGAATTTTCAACTATCTTGCTTCACTCACCAGGACTTCCTCGTCGCCTAACTTCACTCACTAGGACTTTTCACCTGACTTCACTAACCAAAGACTTTTCACATTTACCCGATTTCATTCACCGAGACTTTTCACACCAAGTGTTCGGTCAATATAAACTCACTTGGATTTTCATCTTCCGCCAACCTTCTCATTGGACTTGACCTTGCCTAACCTCCAGTTATGACTTGCAGTACTCAAATATCCAATCAACCTTGACATATTTGATTCTTCTTCACATCAAATTGGTCAATCCTAAACTAGAGAAAAATTATATCACCAATCTTCCCAAACAGACAATTATATCTGCAATCTTTATATATATATATATATATATATATATATATATATATATATATATATATATTAACATTATGACTCAAGTTTAAATAATTACTCAAGCTTATTTAACTTAGTCAATTTTGATTGGAAAAATTGTACCAACACAAAATATAAAAGTGGTAAAAATTAACTCAATTCTTGATAACCTTAGGTTTAATTAGATGTAGAAATCATTTTAATACATAAAACTATTATTCTAAAGAAAGTGAGATGAGAAATTATCCAAACTAATTATTTTTGTTAAACATAAATTGCATATCTATTTACAATGAACTTTAAGGAGAAAAAAATAGATATCAAAACAATTGAGCAAATAATGACCAATAAGTTTGAAAGTTAAAAAATGCTGACAAGACTAATTATTTCAACTCGTCATCAACTCCATATTTGATATACAATGGCCATTTACTTGTCTTACCACAGAATTCAGTATATCACGTACGCACCAAACAAACAAACAAAAAAGCCTTCACTTTTCATGCCTCATCTTCATCTTTGTTCATCCCTTCTTTCCTTGGTCAAAAACGCATCAAGGTAGTGTGAGCAAGATATGAACAAAAAATAAGTTTTATTTTGATTCTCACAATTCAGATTGTTGTACCAACCTTCAATTGCAAAAGGCAGCTTCAAAATAGTCCCTCCAAATGGTACAGGAAAATATTTAGCCTCCTTCGTGCTCATCCCATCCACCAACCAACAACAGTGAATTCTATAAAAATTAATGAGATATTTGATATTGATGCGGTGATAAAAAGAATTTATCTAGCACGAGTCAATTGTTACCGTATAGGTCAAAGTCAAGATGGTAGACTCGGTTGTATCCGAGCAGGAAAAAGTTCATCGACCAATTCGAGGAATATATCCTTGTCCGATCGGTCATCTGAGTAAACAAGTATAATTAACCTGATTGACAGGAGAACAAACTAAGCGGGCCAGGAGCCGAAGCCGAGGGAGCCACCCGTTTGGCTCGGAGAATGATGTTGACATTATATACATAATGAATCGATAAAATGATAAGAGAAGAAATGATGGATAAGTAATAAAGGAAAGAGAAAATCAAATAGAACACTCCATCTATAATTAAATTAGAAAAAGACAAGATAAAGACATCCTCTATCGGTAATTAATATCATTAAATAGGAGAAGATGAAGGGTCATTAGAAAAGGTATAGGAGAAGATGAAGGGCGTGCCATGCAAGAAAAATCTTTATCCTTAGTACTCACTTTTTTCCTCTTCTACTTCTAACTTGAACGTCGAAAGGCCAACCACAGGGACCTCTTACCTGGTTTTGATTTTTTGTTTTACGGAAAGGAGCGAGGTCTTCATTCCGTCAATAGAACTGTCACCTCATCGACTTTTCAATTTCATGTCTTCAGACAGGATTAAATATATTATAAGAATATTGTATTATATTTCATACTCCTTTATAATCATTAAAATTTTAAATTCTATCGATCCGGTCAATTTATGTAATTTAATAGAATTTTTATTTACCCCTAATGGTAGCTGATTATTTTTGTTAGAGTATAACTCATCTAGTTTTATTGAACTTATGTGAAATGACACAAAATTCAATTTAGATAACCTGCAACTGTCTAGGTAGCCCCTAATTTAATTAGATCATTCTCATATCAAAAAAGTTACCAAAGCATTCTTATTCTACCAACAATTGCACACACTTGAATCATATTTTACAAAAGTTCATATGACCAGTAGGAATGCATAAGAATATTATATTATACATGTGTATTTTAAAATAAATGGAAAAGTTTAAGTCTATTATTTTTTCATGATAAAGTAACACTAAAACGTATATTAGTTAATCCTATAGTAAAGTATACAGTTTATCCTATAGTAAAGTATATGGTATGGTTAAAAAACATGATGAGGCAAATAATACTAAACTTGGAATGATCATTTGATTCATAGAAATTTTTCAACAATCATCTAGGTAAGTCAAAAAAAGTGTAAATAAAAGTTCATCCTAACAACCAATATTCTTAGATCCCCGTTGAGGAGAAAAATCCCTAATAATATATCGTAATTAAATCTGAACCTGTTCTATCACTAGAGAATTTAACCATAACATCTTACCTAAGAGCATATGGGATGGTTTAAGATTATACGAAAGAAGACCAGGGTCAATAAAATTCGATTGGTTTAAGAGATAAGAAAAATAATCTCGTGCTTAATCAATTACAATGGTACTCTCTCAACAAAAAAATAAATAATCTTGACAGAATTAATCAATGGATTGACACTAATTCACTAATCATCCGAATTGAAAGATCGATACAGTTGACTTCTTCCTTTGGAAATCGAGGCCAATGCAATGGATTAGTTACAGGAGTGGAATCTCTCCCACTTGAGATTGAGAGGTAGAATCTCAGGCGAAACATAAATCGCTCGGGCAGGCTGGACGGACCTTCACCTTGTTTTTTTGCCGCTGGAGTGGAGTCTCTCCAACTGAATATGACGTTTGACCTGTTTAATTCCTTATCAAACAGATAAGGGCACAAGAATACTTGTCTCTAAAATTCTGCACTGCTAAAATGCACATAAACATTTTCCCCTGTTATTATCCACATCAACGGCTATAAAGCTCGACCATAATTCATTTCTTCCTCCCATAATGGCTCATGCACACATCAACCCTTTTTCCATTTGATTTCAAGTGGAGCGTTTCGAGCGAAAGCATAATAGAGGGAGGTGTAGACTCCAATAATTAACAGGGAAAATTACAAGAACATCACACAAAACTTTATCAAGCAAAAAAAAAGCAGGAATATAAAGATTTTGAACAAAAAGTATCAACAGGTGTTTCACCGTCATGAAGCTTTGTTCGAATAAATCAAACCACCAACAAAGAAAACTATAAATCCAAGATGGCTGATAAGATAAACTTTTTCTTTTTATCATTGTGATACACTGTTTTTCAGTTTAAAAGGACACACTACCAACAATCATATGAAGATACGATGTTGGATCTTCTTGATGATATATATTTGCAATTGGCTGAGATGTTGCTCTGACAGGCTGATAAAACTTCTTGGTTTTCATTTATAAGGTTTATTCCTGTGTCAAGATTTGGAGGAAAACAAATTGTTGTTGTTGTTATGTACCAGAAAAAATTATACCAAGTTAAGTGCAAAATAGCTTAATTTATCTCATCAACAACATTGATACAAGCATTTTTAAATAGTTTCAATTGCTTTAGGAAAACCATTTCAATCTGACCATTATTTCTCTATTTAGGAAAACAAATTAAGGAAGCAAGTTCATCAACTGAGTGCAATAGAACCAGTAAGATATTTAATTTGAAGCTTATAGGAGATGAAGGGAGAGGGAACAAACAGAAGAAACATGCAAAGATAACAAGTTTGCATGATCACCTGCACTCGAGGGGCTTAACAATGCAAGAAGAAGAAACAAGTTTAGAATATATATTCTATTGTGGCAAGTTACTTTCATTGCTAACGATCATGAAACTGTATTATGGTAGTTTATGCTGACAGAAACATCTAAAAAAAATGTTTAGCTACTGATTAAAAATTGAAAGACAAAATAGATGATTTAGAAGCACAAATTCAATGGTATAAATAATATTGCTCTTTCTAAGACTAATAACAACAAACAGGTTATGAGCATAGCAATTGTAGATTTTGTTCCTCGGCAGCTCCCTTCTTCTCATTTGTCTTCCCAGCTGCCACCATTTCTGCCATGATTTCCTTCTTCTTCTTCAGTTTGGTGCGGGGCTTCGTCGGATGCAGGTGGCGCGCCTGGAAGCCCACCATGGCTCTCAGCAGCAACAGGAGCGCGCCCTCCACCTCCGCCCCCTTTCCACTCGGCTCCATCACTCGCAACGCCCTCGCCACCGCCTCCATTGTGCTCACACAACCCTGGAATGGCTCCTTCCTCAGCACCAGCTCGGACTCGAACGTGCTCGGCCCCTCCACCCCCGGATCGTATCCGCCCAGTGAAACCCTAACAGCAAACCGCTCGAGGAACGGCGCGCTCGCCGCCGCCATCTCCTTTGCTTGCCTCCACGTGCCGTCGAACACGACGAGGGCGGAGGGCAGGGGCCCCGACTCGGTGGCAAAGAGGGAGAGATCCCTGCCTCCGGGGAAGAGGAAGACAGCGGAGGGGCGATCGGTCGCGTTCCGGTAGAGGGAGTCGAGGAGGAAATGGGAGCCGAGGCGGAGTCGGCGGCCAGGGAGGGTGTGGCATCGCAGGAGGGAGCGGGAGAGAAGGGGGAGGGTGGAGAGAGGGTTGCGGCGGAGGGCGTGGGGATGGTGGAGGACGATGATAGTAGTGGAGGTAGGGATCGGCTGAGCGGGGAGATGGGCGCACACGCACACGCTCACTGGCCGTCCGCACCCGTCCCAGCACATCTCCCGTCCGCCTTCCTCCACTCTGGCGGCCGCCGCCGCCCCTTCTTCGGCATCGTTACGACCGCCACCATCCACTTCGTCACTTCCTCCCATGATGCAATAGGAAAAATTATAAGAAAATTACATAAAACTTATGAATGCCAGGTTATTAGAAAAACTTTATCCGGCAAACAAATAAAATAAAATAAAATAAAGCAGGAATATATCGAGGCAACACCCGTCACATACCAATTCGGATGACCCATGGGGTCAGGAGATAAATCACGGACGGTTACTAGCCTTTGGAATAGTGACTAACGCATAAAACAGGAATATATTGATCAATAAATAGGTGTTTTAATCCCTAAAATAAATAAATAAAACTAGTGATCGTGCACACGCGTCGATATAATACGTTGAAATCACATTGACCCTTTATAATGAAATTATATTAATTAAAACATTTTAACATTAAAATACTAAAATAGAGTCATTAGGGTAAAGTACCTGACTTTTAAAAATCTAAATTATTTGAGTCTTTAAAAATCCGAATTGTTTGGATTTTCGAATATCACCCTTACGACTTCCCCTATGAAAAAAAATTAATTTAATTTAATATTATACTTATCTTAGTAAAAAAAATTAAAAAAATATATAATTTTTAACATTATCGGTCTAAAATATTTATAAAAGTTTCTTTGATTATAGTGTTGTCAATTCTAAGATGTGAAACTAAAAAGAACTATATTTTTTAATATAAAACAACAAGAGAAAATTAATGATGAGAAAGATTTATAATAATATGTTGCAGTGAACTCTAGATCACTGATTGTTTCGCTTGTGGAATTACTAATAAATCTTGAAATTATTTTTAGTGTGAATAGAAAAAAAGATATTAACGTAAATTCATTTTAGGCTTCGTTAGTTAGTAAAGGAAAGAAATTTTTAATAAAATAGTAAGATAAAGCAGGAATATAGAGACTTTGAAAAAAAGATCAATAAACAAATATCTCAACGCCTTGAAGCTTTGTTCGAAAAAGTTAAACTACCATAACAAAAAAAAAAAGAAACTACATACCCAAAATTACATTTGGCAATCATAATTTCTCCCATCTTTCTACCATTGCCCTTAGCTGTAAGACAAACCAAATTCAACAAATGTTTGATCAGGAATAAGAAGAGCATGTCCTCTCGGATGGGTCTAGTGACTAACGTATGAGATGTTGCCATAATAAAATATGAGGTTCAAATTTCGGCAAAACCGAGGTAAATATCTCCCTTATATGTTAGTCATTATTCCAAAGACTAGTAGCCGCCCGTGATTTACCTCTTCCGTGTTGACCCTGAGGCGGATTGATGAGAGTGCTGGGGACGAACGTATTCACCTTTTACCACAAGGAATAAGAAGAGCACATACTACATAAGTTTTAGAGACAACATAAGTAAAGCAGATTACACTAAAATTCCCAAAGTGATTGTCAAAAGAAAAGGCAATGCCATCTTAAGAATAATGATGTTAATTAGCTAACTAACTAGAAAAGATAACCAAGTATAGACTTTGTTGAACAACTTCAAAGAGAAGTTTCAGATTGTCATTTATATATAATCGCTTCTTTGTCTTTGGTCTTTTTTTTCAAGTGTAATTAAATAAGATATAGTTATCGATCGATCAGGATAACTTATATGCCAAGAATAAACAGGAATTTTTTTTTTATCGATATCACATGTCAATTTACTAGCATTAGTAAGCTTGTATATATGCCTTGAGTAAATATGATTTTATATCATATCACATTTCAATTTACTAGCATTAGCAAAAGTCATCTCCTAGCATAATGTGGGTTCTAAATACTTTTAATGTGTCACTGAATAATTTCATCTGAAGGTCCTTTTCCACTTCTCCCAATTTTCAAACTTCAAAAGTAATCACTACATCCTTATCCTTATTATTTTATTGATTAAGGCAAATGTACTAACAGTTGGGTTAATAATTATCTCATTTTTCCAATTTCAAACTAAAAGCAATTTTTTGTGTTATTAAACAAAACACATGCATACATTATTTTTTCTGAATATGTGTAGTAGGCACTGGGAGTACAAAGGCACCAATTGCCTGGCAATAGAACCCAGTTGGTGCAACTACGGCCTAGGTGACATTAAACCCTAATTCTAGATTATTGGGGTAAGAAGGGTATGCAGCTGCAAAAGGTAAGTGACGGCTGAAAAAGAGGTATGGCTTCATTTTTTTTCACTGTGGTAATGTTTCAAAAACTATAAGATGAGAAGACACCAGTAAAAGGGATGACAATGACCAAAAGAATGAACTTCGTGGATGAGTATTATCATAAAATTGTAACAGCAATTATAATTCATATAGAGAAGCCAACATAAGAGTGTTGTTTGGATCATATTCATCTGAGCATGTAGTAGCAAATAAACAACATAGTGAGGCACTAGATCTTAGCTAGCAATGTAGATAAATTAAACACAGATGGAATAAACCTTGTGAGCCACTCCATCTCGTGTATAATATTTATTTGCAATTTCAAGGCATCTCTCATCTCTTTCACATGCAACTAATCGACCGAGTCTCAGGTAAAACCATTGCAATAGCTAAAGAAGAGTAACCTTGAGATAAAGAGCAGAAATTTTTAGCTGAGAATTATCCTTAATTATATAGCATTCTTTAAATAGAATGGTTAACAAACAAATAATAGTTGCATCTATATTTAGCACATCAGCAAGGAAATTAGCTCATCTACTAATCCTAATGATATAGGTTGATCAGTAAACTGCAGCATAATATACTGTCCACATTTTCAACATAATGAGTTCAAAATTTACCACGTGTTAAATTGTCAAATCCTACAATATCGCTTAGTGAAAGCAATTTCTAATCAAGACAGCAACAAATGAGGAATTAGTCCCAATTGTATAGGTGGGAGAAAATGATTATCTACCATTAAGTTTTATATACAATGATGAGTTATGACAAGGTTATTCAACTAAGACTAATTTTTATATAGAATGACAGTGATGACAAGATAATCTAGCTAAGTTCAAGTAATATTAATGCTTGAAAGCAAGCAATTAAAGAACAAATTCATGATCATGCAATTGCAATAACTGAAGAAAAAATACATGATGGAGGCAACAAAGTATTCAAAAGGTCTAGAGAAGAAAAGTAAGTGGATCCAAACAAAGATATATTTAAAGAAATCATACTGTATAGACATCAACTTCAATACACTTTTGTGCTCCAAGAATTTGTGCAAGAATCACTTCACTAGTAGTTGGGCTTGATCAGAAGATACCTATAGGAAAAAGTTATTTATTTAGGACCAGGTGCCACAAGCTTAAACACTAAGGAAAATACATATATTTTGTGTTTGATCCAGAGCTGAGATGCATAATAAAAAAAACTCTGGTCTCTGGTGTAATATTCATGTAGAATACAAGAGTTAAGACTGGTATGAAAATACAAAGTTTTTGTATGGTTATTAAGTGAAATTTACTACTGATGATTTTTTATCTTTCTCTTCAAGGGGGTTGTTTAACTAAGTCATGGTCATGACGAAAGACACCTTCAATGATCACAATGAAATGAGTCACCTTCATGGGCAAATCTGACCAAAACAAAAGTGTGTATATATAGCATTGTCTTGAACCTAAGAGCAAATCTGACCAAAACATATAATCTCTTTTATTCTTGAACAACTTTGGCTCATTCCCAATTCGATATAATTTATTATTAATGTTTTATCATCCTAAGTTTTTTTCCAATATGTAATTTCCTTATATGGTCATTTCAATATAGGACTAATCTAGCTATCATCATCAATCGTATTAAACACGCCACAGTTAGTTCTGCTAGGAATTCTCACATAAAAACAAGAAATGACTTAAGGACAGAGGTTCAAAAAGATCTCAAGTTGCATATCAAACGAAATACATTCGAGACAAGATGTACTCTAGAACATGAGACAAAAACAACGAAACAAGCAGTAATACCTGCACCTGGCTTCCTGGCATAGTCGATGTTTCTTCCCGCAGTTCACGAAGAATCTAAACTCGCCAAATCAAAATTAATTAAACCAGATTCCGCCCGCTGAAACGATGGGGAAAAACAGCGAGATGTGAGCATTACCGGCGGACATTGGATAAGACACATTTGTATAGATGAGGGGTGAGGTTGATGCCCTGCTTTCCCCCGTAGCTGTCGTCCTCGGAGGTCACCACGGATGATGGCTCGGCGCTGGTAGCGCGTCTCCTTGCGTGATTTGGCAGCAAATGCAGGATTGGCAGTAGAGAAATCTACTCGCGTTCGCAAGGGAACGAAGGCGGGAGAAAGAGAGGAGGGGGGAGGGGGACAAGGGTCCTTGGGAGAAGAGAGCTCAGCAGGGCACAGAGTGGAAGCGGTCGGATGGACATGGCCACGGAACCGGTTCGCCGCCTTGAATCACAAGTCAAAGTAAATAAACTACTTGTTATCCATAGACGCTTAAAGATATAACAATATAATATTCCCCGGGTCATGGTGATGGAAAGTTTAAAGATATAACAATATAGGTTGATCATCTCAGAGTTAACGCTACATTAATTATTTTTTATATATAATAATATAATATAATCAATGGAATAAATAAAAATTAATTTTTAAAATAATTATCAAAATTACTAATAATTAATGATGATTAGATTATTGAATTCAGTTGTAACCAAAATAATGAAGAATTCAGAAAATAAACCATATAGATTTAATCAAAATAGTCTACAAAGTTTATTATGAAATTCAAATAATTTATTATCAAATAGGAAAACCATTAATAATTTATATTGAGAATGATAAAATTATTAATGATATTGAGATTTTATTAATATCAATGAAATTTATCATTAAGCACAATATTAATGGATCAATAAAATTTTACATTTGACTCGATATGATTGGTGATAAATAGGGGGAAAAAACTACAATGTAATGTAATTTTATTTTATTTTATTTTGATAAGTGCTAGACAATTAAGAAGTTTTCAGAAAAAAGTCACTTAAAGTCAAATAAATCCAGGACAAAATTAAACCAAGAGACATCGGTTTGATTTTCCCCATCTATAACTGGGGCTGCAAATATAAATTGTACCATTTTAAACTTAAAAATATCATATCTGCGATCATAATATCTAAAATATTCAATATTTCCTTTTAAATCTATAAATCCTGCATATATATCATCAGTATTCCATATTTTCGATTCAGAGAACATTCAATATACAGTATTGAAATATATATATATGGTAACAAAAATCATTAAGTTACTATTTAAAGAGAGATAGATTCATCAATAATATGTGTATGTGTTAACACGAAATATTGATAAGTGTTTCAATTTAAAGACAGCTCAACAGTGTTTCAATATTCAATCTCAGTTATCTTAAACAAGGAGTTAATAATAGATCATCAAATATAGATTTTAAATGTTCATCTACTCCAGACTGAAGTTTTATGGCTTCGGATCATCAATACGACAGCTCAGTACTGGTCGTCGTCGTCTTCTTCTTCGTCTTTGTCCGTCGACGTTTATCATCACACAGAGGTAGTGAATCGGGCGGATAGCAATTTTTCATGACGCCATCAGAGTTTATCTACAACATCAGAGAAGAAATGAGAAGTAAAATTATTTAAAATTGGTCGGCTGAATTATAATTGGACAATTGAATTGAGTATTTTTATTCTCTTTTAGGAAAATAAATATTAACGAAAAAATATATATACTTCTTGGATAGAAATTATGCACTTAACAATTAAAATACTCACTGTAACTGTGCGAACAGCTCCTCCACTCGCTGCATCACTGGCTATTGCGAGCGATACAGCTTTCACTACTAATTTCTGCATTTTAAAACGGTCCCAATCTCTCAAATTACAATAACGCAAACAATATGAAAGCAAATACTCATAATGCTAAAAACAGAAATTGCATAAGTTGCCTTCACTTCTCACACCTCGGCTTTATCTTTGCTCATCCCTTCTTTCCATGCTCGGTCCAAAAAACCTTCAATACCGCTTGAGCCAGATCCTATTGAGAGTACACATGTGATCATATACAAGATATGGACAAAAAAATAAGTTTTATTTTGATTCTCAAAATTAGGATTGTTATACCAACCATCAATTGCATAAGGCATCTTTAAAATTGTCCCTCCTTGCGCGACAGCAAATATTTGGCCTCCTTCATACTTATCCCATCCACCAACAATCATACCCATCTGCTCCATTTGTATCGCGTTCTTTTGTAGAATAGTATAAGAGTGTTATTGTGTATCTTAAAATAAGTAAATACAAAACTATAGCATGTATTTCACTGGGAATCGTTATGTTTTGGTACCGTATTTTTATAAGAGAATAATCTAACTAAATTAGCCGTCGCTTTGACAGTTGCAGGTTGCCCAAATTGAATTCTGTGGCATAAACAAACAAAATACATGTTCCATGTTTTTACAAATACTAAGTAAATATTATAGTTTAGCTCACGTTTGTTGATCCAGAATGTTTCTAACATAATCCGAGACAAATTCCAAAACAGCAGCCTATAAAAAGCCAAAACTTGTTAAAAGACTGCATTAAGAACCTCAAAAAACTAAACTAATAATCACGATCCCGTAGAAGACATCACAACCTTTTGTTGTAAAGATAAAATAAAAAACGATTTGAGATAGAAATAGAGATCAAATTCCTACCAATATAAATGGAAGAAGTTATATCTACTTAAAATAATAATGAACCTAAAAAAATACAGAGGCCCTTACCGGTCCAGAACGACAAATATAAACTTTGTCCGTTAGCTGGGTGATCTTGTCCGACACCGAATCATTAGCGACAAGCATTCCTATGGTCATCCTGGAATCTGCGCCAAGGACGACACCGCCGTCGTAGGTCACGCCAACAATCGTTCCCATGCAATAGGGAGCGTTGAGGTGGAGATCCATTACTGCGTTGAGGTGGAGATCCATTGCTACTTGGGAAAATCTGAGAGGAAACGAGAGGATGCGGAAAAGTAAAAATACGCATATTTATTTATGTCTACTATATTGGCATTGCATTTATAGGAAGATATTAAATTAGATATACGTATATTTTTGAAGATTTATAGATATTTGATTTGATTTAGTTGTCAATGATCTCATTCCTTATAAATAGTTGTAGTTTATTCATATTTATTTCGTATGGAATAATTGTATATAATCTTATTATTATGATGAATAATATTGATTGATTTTTAAAATCTTTCGGAAGAAGCCGACAGGAGAATCATGCTCGTGATCCCTATATGATGTGTGCAATATCTTTTCTGCATAGTTGAATAACTACCATTTTTTTTCTGCCCATCTAACACATATAATTAATTAATATTGATTTGAACATGATCATCTTTATGCTTCGCCTTAATTAATACTATTAAGTTTAAGTAATTAAGTCACACACTATAAAGGACGAATATCATTTTTAAATTTCAAAATATCATATTTTATACGTATTTAATTAGTAATTACCCGGGTACTTTTCGAGCCCATGGACAAAAAGAGAAAAATGACCTATAGGAAAGAAAAAAATTATACTAACGTATAATTTGAATATAATTTAATAGAAAACTTAAAAAATAATATATTTCATTTAAAATATAATAAACTCGATACAAAATATATTTCTCAAGATTCGTCAAAAAGTATAACACT
The DNA here is from genome assembly GCF_018446385.1 of Zingiber officinale. Classification (NCBI taxonomy): domain Eukaryota; kingdom Viridiplantae; phylum Streptophyta; class Magnoliopsida; order Zingiberales; family Zingiberaceae; genus Zingiber; species Zingiber officinale. Next base: position 125,482,145 of record NC_055997.1, read on the forward strand.
GTATAAAATATCTTTCCTAAGTTTCTTCAAAAAGTGTAATACTGACAAATAAAAAAAATAAGCATGAAATAATTATTGAAAAAATTTATATTTTCTAGCACTTTGAGAAGCAAAATCATCAATAAGTTTTTCAAAATTAAAATTTTCCAATACCTCATTTTTTATATATAAAATTGTCAAACTCTTTATATTCAAATTATTATTATCAGTTTCTCTCAATTCTTCCTAATCATTCGTAGCATGATTATGATCATCATTTTCTCTCAATTCTTCCCGTTCATTGATTGCATTATCATTTAGTTCTTCTTGATTATTCGATTATTGCTCATTTGTTGTATGATTATTTAGTTCTTCTTGACTTTCTTCTTGTAATTCATCAATTGAATCTTTAATTGAAGAACTAGTTTTAAAAAACCTTACAAAGAACCTCTTTTGTGAGTTTTAATAATCTATTTCACTCTTTTTCTTTTGTTTCTTTTTTGACTCCAAAATTGATATTTCTTTGAAAATATGTTTGTACTATAAATTTTAAGTGTAAAAATAAAACACACTAAATCAACAACAAGGCTAACAATGAAATAAACATAAACTGTGAAAATAATAGTTTTAGAACATAAAGTCTGGTTCATGCTTGAAGCAATCGATATAATCTATTCTATGATAATTAAAATTGGGATGATTTATTTTAACACATTCAAATCTGTAAGAAAAATCATAAAATATTGGCTCCAATACAACATAAAAAATTAATATTGAATATTAATAAAAAAATATAGATAAGTAGGTAACTTACGTTGTAAGTTTATATATTGATGAATAATGATATTGATGAAACTAAAATTTCAATTGGAGATTAAACTTTTTTGATTTAATTATAAAAGATTCAAAAGAGAAAAAAATACGAAATTAGCATTTAGGATTCATATTTTTACTCTTTAGTGTCTTATGATTTTTGTAAACAATAAAATCTTGGAAAGAGAAAAAAAATAATTACTTACCTTCCTTCTTTTTTCTTTCTTTTATTTTTTAGATTATTTTCCTTAAATTTTAATAGAAAATATATATTTTTTAGACCTTTATTAAAACAATTCAACAATATATATTTGAACCTTTATTAAAATAATCTAATAATTTTTTAGGGTTTTTTTATTAAAACAATCTAATTATATATATAATATATATTATATATGCATGACAAATTTGAGGCCCCCCTAAGAATCGGGGGCCCTTGACGGTCGTTCTAGTGATATGCCTTAGAGCCGACTCTAGTAATTACGAGGTCGAAATTAATATTTTTAGATTAATGAAAAGCTAAACTTACTCACGTTCATATATAATATAATTAGGGTGCGTTTGGTTCGGGGTTATTTTTGATAACCTTGGTTATCCATATATCTAAGGTTATCAACAAAAACCTTATTTGGTTTAGGTATTATATTCGATGATTCTCGAGTAATGTTCCATGCCCGACACGTCAGCAAAAGGGTCATGCAGGCCGGAATCCGAAAACCTCAGAAAACTAAAGTTTTTTTTATTCTGGGGTTAACGATTTTTTTTTATCAAAAATACCCTCCGATAAGAAAAAAGAGAAAAAATTGTAAAAAAATATTAAAAAATGTTTAAAAAATTTAAAATTTTTAAAAAATATAAATTTTAAAAATAAAAAAAAATAAATTTTAAAAAATTTAAAAAATTTTAAAAATGTTAAAAAATTTAAAAATAAAAAATTATAAAAATTTTAAAAATTAAAAATTTTAAAAAATAAATAAATAAAAAAAATCAAAATTTAAAAAATGTAAAAAAATAAAAAAAAATAATATAAAAAATATAAAAACATTAAAAAATAAAAAAACACATAAAAAGTAAAAAAATATACCAGAAAAAGAAAAGTAAAAAAACATTAAATAATAATAATAATAATAATAATAATAATAATAATAATAATAATATGTATAGTTGATTTTGTAACTGAAGGTAATACGGTAAAATATTAAATTAAGGTATTTATTAACAATATTTAGTTATATTTTATTCCCTATAACCTTGATTATGTGATTATCAAATAATCACATAACCAAGATTATACATAATAATTTGAATCAAACGTACCCTTAATGAGAACTCATCGTATACTATTGTACAGTGGGATAAGGTTGACATGTTTTCTATAGTATTTAATATGCATTATCTATATTAACATTTATGATGTGATGTGATGTAATTAATTATATTAATTTGAATAATTTTATTTATCGTTCGATTATGATTTTTAAGTCCATCATCTTAAATATTAAGGTGTTCACTGACCACTCGTAACATTCCATGCCATCTGTACGATAATAATATATTTTTTTCGGGAAAATTACTGCACTGTGCACGATTAACGAGTGCTATGTCCTTTTTTTTTTTTTTACTGGTTTAGAACTCTTTCAAATACGTTACGTATATATATATAAAAGAAATAAATAACATCTAAAACTTACTGGTAATGTTTTCATTTGTTGTATTAAATTGATTAAATACGTTTTCAGCCTGTACATACCGACATCTTTATGAATTCGTGAAATCAGATTCTCTATTCTAAGATTTAATTTACATATCCCTGTATTTCTTCATCAATCGGACGATCATGACAATTTTATAATATACACTGTATCCTGATCAATAAAGAAAAATGTTAAGATAAGGGATCTGATCTCCTCCTAAACGTGGCCGTGCAGTGCCTTAGTCGCTTGCAGTATCAAGCCAAAACAATCCGACGATGACAATGACAATGACGATGTTTATGTTGACTGTACTGGATAATTTTAAGAGCACACTGCAGTTTAATTAATGCACCCTTGCAAGAAGAGCCTAATTAATGCTGACGAGCTTTTAACCTGTCAATATATCTTCCGTCTTTAAATTTTCTTTTTTTAAGATTTCTTCCTACCACATCAACATTATAAAAACTCATTAAAATATTCCTAATAATTAAAATTCTAAATAATTTTTTTTTTAATTTTCTCCACATTTAAAAAAAAAACCTCCATATCATTTTTTTTTCATTTAATATCTCTATATAATTTTCATTTGATATTTGAATTAATTATGATCTTTAATTTAATTTATTTATAATTAATGATTAATTAATTAATTAATTAATGATTTTAAATTTAATATAATTTATCTTTTTTATTTAATATTTAATTAATTTATAAATCTAATTTTATTATAGTCATTTGTATATTTTCTAAACTTATCTCAAATATATTTATTTTAAAAAGAAAAAAAATTTATTTTAATTATTTATAAAATGAAACATTATAATTAACTATTTCATCAAATAATTTATTTTTTAATTATTTAAAAAATATCAATCATACACATTAATTATTGGCTCCACCATTCTCTCCAATTAAAAATCCTAAACCTCATATATATATATATATATATATATATATATATATATATATATATATATATATATATATATATATATATATATATATATATATATAATCAAAAAAAAAAAATTTGTAAGATTTTTCAATTTTACAGACCTTTAACAAAACTTATATCGGAGATGCACGTAGAGCTATCATCTCAGAAGTCAGAATGCTAATTAACTCTGTGCAATTAATATTGCTTTAGAGCATGCTTCACTTATACAACTAAGTCCCACAACCACAACAATAACAATAACAACAACAACAACAATTAAATAAAAAGAATGTCATTTATTTTAATTATAAAAAATTATTTTTTATAAGTATTTAATTAGTAATTACAAGACTCTACGAATATAAAATATAAAATAGTCATTAGAGGCGGATAAAATTTGACTTCGCTACGGATAAGTATTAAGAAAATTGGGATAACTTTTGCCTCATTGGAGGCGCCTTCTATGACTATGAGAGGCGCCCTTCAAGGTCTTTGTAAGGTAGTCTCGAGTAGGCACTTATACAACAACCACATACGAGCTACTGCATGTTTGTTGAAGTTTTCCACTGCTCCCGATTGCTGCTACGACTCTACTACGAAGCGAGATGAGATCCTCTGTCCCGAAAATACCGTGTCCCCATGTCCCAGCACCGATCGGACGAACTAAATTACATCTCAATGATGCAATGTACATCATGAAAATATCATAGCCGTCCGATCGGCGCTGGGACACGGGGACATGGCATTTTCGGGACAGAGGATCTCATCTCCTATGAAGCTGCTAAGCCCGACGACTGATCCGAGGAGTTCCAGTCGCGCCCGGCAGACAGACATCAACACAAAAAGAGCTCTCATTTCGATCCATAAGAGTGTTGACAACTTTGTCTATGTATTTAATTATTACAAAAGGGCAAGTGCAGTGTGTTGCACTTGACCTAACCTTTTTGTACTCAATTCTCTCTTCCAGTGGTACTGGAAGAGGTTTTTAGTTGATTGCCCATCGATAGGTCCGCGGGACCTGGGCCTTGGAGTAGGAGTCGCCGAAGGCTCCGAACCAAATAAAAACTGTCTCTGTTTTTTTGTGTCTTGGTTTTTGCTTTCTCATTTTCGTTTTCCACTGCGTACTCGTGTTTTTAAAATTGAAAAGAAAATAAGTTTTAAAAACCAGGCGATTCATCCCCCCCCTCTCACATGCGTCACGATTCAACAAGTAGTATCAGAGCGGGTACCGTTCTGATTTGGTACAACAACCAATCAGGCAAAGGGGGTGATTTTTTCCTTTTCATTTTTTTAGCTTTTCGACACAATACAGATTGGTATAATTACCTCTTTGGAAAATTCTTTTTTCGTAGAAAATTAATCTGAATCGGTGCAACACCAATTCAGTCGTATTATTTTTTTCTTTCTCCCACACTATTAATCTAAGACCAAGTCTTGGGACCCTCTCTCTCTCTTTTCTTTGTGTGTAGGATTCATGGCCCAGACCGAGTGTTACAGTACCGTTCGACCTCCTCTATTCAATGGCGATGACTTCCCATACTGGAAGAAACGAATGGAAGTCTACCTTAAGCAGACTTCGATCAATGGTTCAGCATTACCAGAGGCTGCATGACTCCTGTCGACAACTCTGAAAATCCGATAGATCCTGAACAGTAGAATCCGGAGATGAAGAAAAAAAACTCAGACGGACTTCAAAACCCTCAACATACTACAATGTGGGCTAACGAAGGAAGAGCTGAACCGAGTGGGTTCACACGAAAATGTGAAGGAACTGTGGGACAAACTCATCGAACTGCACAAAGGAACCAGCGATGCTAAGGTAACTAAATGAGATATTTATTTAAATAAATTATTTAATATAAAAATACAGGAAGGAGAATCGGCGAGTCGACTCCACGCGAGGATAAAGGATATCCTCAATGAGCTTCACACCATCGGCCACCAAATGGAGAACCACGACTTAATAAGGTACGCCGTAAAAGCATTTCCTCGAAATGCACTGTGGACTTCCATCGTGGATGCCTACAAAATTTCAAAGAATCTTTCAAAATTAAAGTTAGACGAATTATTTTGTGAACTTGAGCTACACGAACAAACTAATATCAGAACCGAGAAAGGTGTTGCTCTTTTTGTAGGTTCCTCCAAGGAAAAATAAAAAATCATTCCTGAATCTGAAGATGAGTCTGACCAAGACTCAGAAGACGAAGAACACCCGGTGAACTTGGTAAGAAAAATGTTCACTAGGAGAAAGAAGAACTTCAACAGAAAAGACCTGCAGAAGATCAACTCCACTATCGAATCAAAGAATGTGACCTGTTTCAAATGCAACAAGAAGGGTCACCACAAGAAGGGTCACCACAAGAACGAGTGCCCAAAGCTAAAGAACGACAAAACCAAGGCAACCAAAAAGAAGGCACTCTAAGCAATGTGGGACGAATCGTCTTCAGATGAATCAGATGTCGATGATCAGAAGCACCGAAGCTACCTCACACTGATGACCCACAAATCAGAATCGGAGGACGAATCGAAAGATGGGTTTGAACCCGAATCGAGCCACAAGTCTGTACTCGTTTATGAAGGTTCCGATGAGATATATTTTAGTTTAAGCAAAACATTCTTTAAAGTTGTCACGCCCCGGAGGGGTCTCTGTCCGAAGAAATTTCGGCAGCATCTCCCCTGTACGGCGGACAATCTGAAACTTTTCTACAAGCACTATATACCTCAGCCACATGCGGCTGGAATAATGCAATAAAAGAAAACAAACACCACGCAGTTAATAATAAAGCAGCCCACTCGGCTGTACCAAAACCAAAACACAAAATTGCTAGCCGGCTAGGCTTACACAACCAATAACAAATACAAAACACCACATAACAACATCAACCCTCCAAAAATAAAACCTGAGTACAGAGCTAAACAAACTGATACATAAAACAAACAAACATACGTGAAACCGATAAGTCTTCTGATGTGACGTGGGGACCAGCAGACAGGATGCTCCAAGCGACACCATAAATAACCTGATACCTGAAAAAGATAGTATCAATGGGGGTGAGTTCAACAACTCAGCGAATACCACTGGACATGAGTAGTAAGATATATCTAACAGCAACAAACATGGAATACAGCTTCCTAATCATATATAGGGAATATGCAAAACTGAAAGGTAACTGAGGAAGCTGTACTCACCAGGAACTCCTATCCAGACAAGAGGGTCGTCAAACCGAAAATGACAATAATCCTGTATGCAGGTCAAAGGTATGCATCCAACCAAAATGCAGCAACCAAATGCAGCAAACACAATCACAATAATATAAATACATCAATGCATATGATGCTAATGATGCGTCCTGGTCACCCCTGACGCCAGTCAGTCCTCTCACACACAAATGGCGAGACCGAGTGGGTAGGGCTATGACAACCGTGCACTCTGTCGTCACTGCTCCTGATGAGTGACCGAGTGGACGGGATGCTGTCGGAGTACTCCTGTCCTGCGACCCCAAATCATAAATGGGGGAGCTCAATGCTCTCAACTCCCGGTACACGATGACTGGGAGGTATCTCTGCCGGCTACCACGCTGAGTCACCTGACCAACGGAGCCAAACAGAGTCCACCGTCTGCCGGCTACTACGCTGCTACACTAAATGCCAGCGGAGCCAAACAGAGCGGAACTGACTGCCGGCTACCTCGCTGGGTCATGTGACCAACGGAGCCAAACAGCAGAACCGCCACACACCTGCCTGATATACCACTAAACCATGAGTGGGGGTGTGTGCAGTACATGTAACTGGCGATGGGCTCAACCATAGTGGAGCCGACAATCGCACAGCATGCAATCATGATGCATGTCACTATGCATAACAAAAACTGATCAACATAACCATATCCATATATACAAAATGGGTACTGTAAAAGCGATGGTCACATACCAAAATCTATAGTACACAGGTCAGATAGAATATCAAAAACCTATGTCCTGAACATAATAAGTATGGAATATCCTGATCAGCATAGAAAAATCCATATATACATAATATGGGTACCACAATATCAGTAGGTCAAATCCACGAATCTAGGGTATACAGATCCTCTATGGTATAACAACCTAGATCCTAAACATATCCTCCTTCCATAACATATGTACCAACAATATACACAGATCAAAGAATCAGAGTCTAGGTACACGAATCATATATGAGATACAAATAGAGGTACACAAGTCAGGTATGGTATAAAAACCTAGGTATCAGATAATCTAGATACACCTGCCAGAAATAAAAAATCCAGAACCTAGTCCTAACCTCAGTAGAGCATGGTATGTCACTCTAGAAACTAAGATACTCATGACAATAAGGTACTCATTGCAACAAATCACGAGATATAAGTACGGATACTTTACAGGTGACAAATCTAACATGTTATGGATATCAAACAGTGACATACCAAAGGCAAACATATTCATTGCTTGTAGTTATAAAATAATATGCATATCCAATGACAATATCATAAAAGATAAGTCAAGAGGTACCCGCCTCCAAAAGAAAAGTCCAATCTGGTAAAATCCGGTAATCAAGATACTCGTCGAGATACCGTCCCGAATCAAAGTCCTGTGACGAACACATAGATATATTTTATTTAGCTAATTTCATCATGTATCCAACATTTCTTTCACAATCATTCTCCTTATAAATTAATCCAGTTCAACTAGTTAACCATTCATGTCAATATACTCCAACTATCCAATCCAGACATGAAACTAGCATTCATTCAGATTAAGCTATAAATTACGATAGCCACACCTTGTTTAACCTAGTACACAACAGCTGCCAGAGTACCACCAAGAAGAATGGAGGTTGGATCTCTACCACTGGAATTTCAGTTGTCGACACTGCCAAGGAGCCGCTGCCAAGATGCTTCATTCCTAATAAACACCGCATCCAAAATCTCAAACCTCTACATCACAAGACTAAAAATCAAAATCCCTTACCTATGTGCCAATAGTTTCTTTCCCAAGCAGAAGTCACCGAAAGGGGCTGTTGAGGTCGGCAAACAAGGGCTCAGTGGTGGTGGTTGTGCTGCCAAGTTGCAGCAGAGGGGGCGGCCGTCGCCGGCTAGGGCAAAAGGTGGCGGCGGCGGCGGAGAATTAGGGCAAAAGGAAGGTAGCCGACACTAGGGCATAGGCGACGGTGGCTCGGCTAGGGCACGGCGTCGGCAGGGGTAAAAAGGAACTGCCTCAGAGCGATTTTTGGGTGCGGCGTCGGGGAGGCATCGGGTAAGAGCACAGCGCGAGGAAGAGAATCCGTGTGGCTCGGTTAGGGCAGGAGAGTCGGGCGCGAGGATAGCTCGGGTGCGCAAGTTCGACGAGAGAGATGAGGGAATCGGCGAGGATGAGAGGAAATAAAAGAAAAAGAAAAAGGAATATAAAATAAACATTTCCTCGCTTAAATGGGTCGCCTAAACAGGCTTTTCCCCGGGCCCCGTTTTCATCCCCGTTAACTCGTTCGTACGAGTTTCGAAAAATTCCCGAAAAATTTCCAAAAATTCCGAAAAATTCCCTTATTAATATTTCTCTATTTTCCGATATTTTACATTCTCCCCCACTAATAAAAATTTGGTCCCCAAATTTCGTTATCTACCATCAGCAAGTACTAACAACAGGTAAAGCGTATATATGCTGAACGGCAAACTAAATCACATACCCCAAGTGAAAAGGTGGGAATATCGAGCTCGGATAGTATCCTCGAGCTTCCAAATAGCCTCCTCGTCCGAATGATGTTGTCATCCGACTTTAACCAGTCGGATATTCTTATTTCACAACCGACGCTCTTTCCGGTCCAGAATCCGTACCGGAATCTCCTCATAAGTGATGTCAGGCTGAACAGGAACTGAGATATCTGTCAGCACATGCGTCGGGTCAGGTACGTATCTCCTCAGCATAGATACATGAAATACATCGTGCACGCCTACCAAGGACGGTGGTAGTGCTAGCCAGTATGCTACCGCTCCAATCCTCTCCAAGATCTAGAAAGGTCCAATGTATCGCGGAGCTGGCTTACCTCTAAGGCCAATCTTTTCACCCCTTTCGTAGGTGAAACTCGCAAAAATATATGGTCGCCTGCAGAGAACTCTTAGAGTCTCCGACTCTGGTCTACCTAACTCTTTTGGCAGTCTTATACCTCTGACATCCTTTGTCTAATAGTACGGACCAACTCTGCCTCATGCTAGACTCTATGAGGTCCCAACAACTAGGCCTTCCCAACCTCATCCAGAGGGTGGGTGTCCGACAAGGCCTACCATACAACACTTCAACGGTGGCATTTGGATAGTCGAATGCAAACCGTTGTTGTAGGCGAACTTTACCAATGGCAAATGGTCCTCCCAACTGCCTCCGAAAATCCAATACACAAGACTTCAGTAAGTCCTCTAGAGTCTAAATGGTCCGCTGTGACTATCCATCTGTCTGAAGATGGAAAACTGTACTGAAACAGAGCTGCGTGCCCAAGGTCTGCTGCAGACTCTGTCAAAAACGAGACGTGAATCGGGGTCTCTATCCGAAATAATAATCAAAGGAACACCACGTGATCTGATGATCTCCCGGCAAAATAGATCTACCAATCGATCCAGGAAATCTGTCCCCCGATTAGTTAAAAAGTGCGCGGATTTGGTTAATTGATCAACGATTACCCAAATCGCGTCATGGTTTCGTCATGTCCTCGGCAAACTCACCACAAAGTCCATAGTAATATGTTCTCATTTCCACTCGGGAATAGGAATCTGCTGAAATAAGCCGGCAGATCTCTAATGCTCGGCTTTCACTTGCTGACAGACGAGACATCTAGCTACAAAATCTGCGATGTCTTCCTTCATGTCGTTCCACCAATAGAAACACCTCAAATCTTGGCACACACGGGTACCGCCTAGGTGGACAACAAATCATGAGCGATGAGCCTCTGGAAGTAACTCTTATAAGACCGGATGAGACTGAGGTACGCATAATCTACCTCGGAAGTATATAATACCCTCCTCGTCTCGTGTGAACTCGGTCTGCTACCCGGAAGCTATCTGGCTGCAAATAACCCGCAAATACAGCCTAGGGCTCTCGAATCCTCGTCCTGATCGACTACTGAGCAACCATGGTAACCAGTCTGTGACCACAACTCGGTGGCAAGCCAAAGTCACTCTAGACTTCCGGCTAAGCGCGTCAACAACCACATTAGCTTTTCCTAGGTGATAGCTAATGGTACAATCAAAATCCTTCAGGAACTCCATCCATCTCCTCTGTCGGAGATTAGGTTCCTTCTAAGTAAAAATAGATATTTGAGACTCTTATGGTCAGTGAGAATCTCAAATGTAACGTCATATAAATAATGTCGCCAAATCTTCATGGCAAAAATAATGGCGACTAGCTCCAGATCATGTACAAGGTAGTTCTTCTCATGCTTCTTCAACCGACGAGAAGCATAGGAGTCTACTCTATCGTGCTGCATCAAAACAGCGTCCAAACCCGGTAGAGATGCGTCGGTATAGAGCACGAATTCGTCCTCTCCAGAAGGTAAAACCAAAAATCGGAGCCGACACTAAACTCCGCTTCAGCTCCTAAAAGCTGGTCTTGCAAATCTCAGTCCAAGTGAACTTCACGCCTTTCCTGATCAGGCGTATAAGTAGCATAACAATCCGTGAGAAACCCTCAACGTATCTCCGGAAATATCGAGTCAAACAAAGGAAGTTGCGAGCCTCTTATATCGACTCCGTCTACTCCCAACGGTAACAACCTCGATCTCCTGTGGAACCACGGTATACTCCTACTGGTGACCGTGTGTTCTAATCATCATCACATAAGACAATCCAAATAAGCACTACTGATCATCACATATAGATGTTCTCGTCGAAACATCTCTAGATCTAAGCAAAGGTGGTGTACGTGACTCACCGCGGATCCGAAATAGATCACAACATCGTCAACAAAGATAATGAAAACCGATCCAAACATTCTAGGGATACCCAAATCATCGAGTCCATGATAACATCTAGGGCACCGCAAGCACTAATGGTAAAACCAAGACACATAATGTCCGTATCACAGACATTCCTAACAATAAGATCCCCAACAATAAACAGATCTAATCACCAACGATATATAATCACCAAAGAATAGATCCTCCAGTGTGAGAGCAATGCTCTATCACACGAAATACCACATATGTGGGAGCAACGCTCTACCACAAGAAATCCTCCATATGTGGAAGCAACGCTCCACCACAAATAATCCAAAATATGTATCCACAATAAATATGGGAGCAATGCTCCGCTACAAACAATCCGCAATATGTAGGAGCAACGCTCCACTACAAAACAATCCCTAAATACGTGGGAATCCAGAATATGTGGGAGCTACGCTCTACCACAAACAATACATAAGTGCCCAAAGCACCTAACTATCTAGCTAGAGACTACACAAGATCTCTCTACCACAGATCACTGTGGGTAGCCTAGGGTATAACCACCCAGTAAGCAAATCAAATCCATAGTCAACTCTATCATCCTCCTAGTGGGTCGGTCACCCACTAATGGGAGAATTAGTTGACAGGGTAAAACGACCAATATCATAATGTAGACATTTAATATTCTACATTTAACATAGGTAGAATTATCATGATGCTACCAACCATACATCTGACACACGTGCACACACCACATATGTATGATCGACATAATCCTCCGATTAGTACACACCAAAAATACTCACATCATAGGTATAAATCACCGTGATACCCCCAACAATGTATACCGAACCCGTGTGCATATGTCATCGTAGGTAAAATCAACAATACCCCTCAAACAACAGTCACATGACAAATATACACATATGTCAAGAGTATAATCAATATATACTTCCAATAAGGCATACTAAAACCCAGGTGCATTCACAAATCACACATAATCAACAAGATACCTCAGATACCACACCAAACACATATGTACATACCACAACACCGATGTAGTCGACAAGATACTTCCAACATGACATTCACACCCATGTGCACATACCACGACACAGATTTAAATCGATAAGATACCTCCAATATGTCAATCAGGCACGTACAGCTAACTAAATAGCTATAATCCACAAGAAACTTACCATAACCATATCTAGATGGGAATACCCACACTATCCACAAATGAACTATCCATCATAGAACTCCTTCAACTCATAACAATCATATATACACTTCATAGATATGCATAATCAGCATATTTAATCCAATCTATCACACAAACCCTATGTCATCTTCTAAGTTATCCAACTAGGTACATACAGTCTAAAATTACAGTACCCCTAGAATAGGATACATCGATCCTCTATCAACTGACCAAACCGACAATAGTATACGATCAACTCCGTCTTTTCCACGTCAGTACAAAACTTGTACTCAAATGTGCTCTAGATATCAATTAAGCACATACAACCCAAAGATTCAGACATCTAGAAGTAAAGTAGGTTAATCTGCTACTGATCGGATCAACACAACTAATCAATCATCTACTAACTAATCAAGAATAAATAAAGCCTCTACAAGCATCTAAGGTAAATCGATCACAACTACCCAAATCAAACAAACGTCAATCTATCTTCTACTGACAGATCTAACAAGAGTAAATCAATATTTACTGATGAAATTTACCAAAATAACATGGTATACTACTGTCTAGGTCATCATAAAGATATAAATACTATCCACTACCCAGCTAATAAAAGCAGAGGCCAGTATGTGCCTCAATCTGCTAACCAACTGGTACTAACATAAGCTAAAAAAACTACTGGTGTATGATATGATAAATCACCAGAACTATAACCCTTAATCTCTATTAAGGTCAATCAACATCAGTGCTTAACCTAATACATAAAATATATGCTATATCAACTAGACAGGTACCAGTAAAGAGTGCTAATACAGGTCATAAACAGTAATAGTCAACAATGCATATACTAACAAAAATGTAGGATAACAGTATACCACATACCTCCTATAGCTTGAAGATGTCCTGTCGCTGCCAGGTCCCAAAACCCAAAACGTCACATCGAGAAGACCAAAACACAAAATCCGAAACACCGGAAAAATAAGACACGTAAGTCGATCTCTGATACCAAATAAATTGATATCAGATAAATCTCGAAAATCCAAAACACATAGCAAGTATCGTAACCTCGCTCTGATACCACTAAATTGTCACGCCCCGGAGGAGTCTCTGTCCGAAGAAATTTCGGCAGCATCTCCCCTGTACGGCGGACAATCTGAAACTTTTCTACAAGCACTATATACCTCAGCCACATGCGGCTGGAATAATGCAATAAAAGAAAACAAACACCACGCAGTTAATAATAAAGCAGCCCACTCGGCTGTACCAAAACCAAAACACAAAACTGCTAGCCGGCTAGGCTTACACAACCAATAACAAATACAAAATACCACATAACAACATCAACCCTCCAAAAATAAAACCTGAGTACAGAGCTAAACAAACTGATACATAAAACAAACAAACATACGTGAAACCGATAAGTCTTCTGATGTGACGTGGGGACCAGCAGACAGAATGCTCCAAGCGACACCATAAATAACCTGATACCTGAAAAAGTTCAACAACTCAGCGAATACCACTGGACATGAGTAGTAAGATATATCTAACAGCAACAAACATGGAATACAGCTTCCTAATCATATATAGGGAATATGCAAAACTGAAAGGTAACTGAGGAAGCTGTACTCACCAGGAACTCCTATCCAGACAAGAAGGTCGTCAAACCGAAAATGACAATAATCCTGTATGCAGGTCAAAGGTATGCATCCAACCAAAATGCAGCAACCAAATGCAGCAAACACAATCACAATAATATAAATACATCAATGCATATGATGCTAATGATGCGTCCTGGTCACCCCTGACGCCAGTCAGTCCTCTCACACACAAATGGCGAGACCGAGTGGGTAGGGCTATGACAACCGTGCACTCTGTCGTCACTGCTCCTGATGAGTGACCGAGTGGACGGGATGCTGTCGGAGTACTCCTATCCTGTGACCCTAAATCATAAATGGGGGAGCTCAATGCTCTCAACTCCCGGTACTGCCGGCTACCACGCTGAGTCACCTGACCAACGGAGCCAAACAGAGTCCACCGTCTGCCGGCTACTACGCTGCTACACTAAATGCCAGCGGAGCCAAACAGAGCGGAACTGTCTGCCGGCTACCACGCTGAGTCCTCAGACCAACGGAGCCAAACAGCAGAACCGCCACACACCTGCCTGATATACCACTAAACCATGAGTGGGGGTGTGTGCAGTACATGTAACTGGCGATGGGCTCAACCATAGTGGAGCCGACAATCGCACAGCATGCAATCATGATGCATGTCACTATGCATAACAAAAACTGATCAACATAACCATATCCATATATACAAAATGGGTACTGTAAAAGCGATGGTCACATACCAAAATCTATAGTACACAGGTCAGACAGAATATCAAAAACCTATGTCCTGAACATAATAAGTATGGAATATCCTGATCAGCATAGAAAAATCCATATATACATAATATGGGTACCACAATATCAGTAGGTCAAATCCACGAATCTAGGGTATACAGATCCTCTATGGTATAACAACCTAGATCCTAAACATATCCTCCTTCCATAACATATGTACCAACAATATACACAGATCAAAGAATCAGAGTCTAGGTACACGAATCATATATGAGATACAAATAGAGGTACACAAGTCAGGCATGGTATAAAAACCTAGGTATCAGATAATCTAGATACACCTGCCAGAAATAAAAAATCCAGAACCTAGTCCTAACCTCAGTAGAGCATGGTATGTCACTCTAGAAACTAAGATACTCATGACAATAAGGTACTCATTGCAACAAATCATGAGATATAAGTACGAATACTTTACAGGTGACAAATCTAACATGCTATGGATATCAAACAGTGACATACCAAAGGCAAACATATTCATTGCTTGTAGTTATAAAATACTATGCATATCCAATGACAATATCATAAAAGATAAGTCAAGAGGTACCCGCCTCCAAAAGAAAAGTCCAATCTGGTAAAATCCGGTAATCAAGATACTCGTCGAGATACCGTCCCGAATCAAAGTCCTGTGACGAACACATAGATATATTTTATTTAGCTAATTTCATCATGTATCCAACATTTCTTTCACAATCATTCTCCTTATAAATTAATCCAGTTCAACTAGTTAACCATTCATGTCAATATACTCCAACTATCCAATCCAGACATGAAACTAGCATTCATTCAGATTAAGCTATAAATTACGGTAGCCACACCTTGTTTAACCTAGTACACAACAGCTGCCAGAGTACCACCAAGAAGAATGGAGGTTGGATCTCTACCACTGGAATTTCAGTTGTCGACACTGCCAAGGAGCCGCTGCCAAGATGCTTCATTCCTAATAAACACCGCATCCAAAATCTCAAACCTCTACATCACAAGACTAAAAATCAAAATCCCTTACCTATGTGCCAATAGTTTCTTTCCCAAGCAGAAGTCACCGAAAGGGGTTGTTGAGGTCGGCAAACAAGGGCTCAGTGGTGGTGGTTGTGCTGCCAAGTTGCAGCAGAGGGGGCGGTCGTCGCCGGCTAGGGCAAAAGGTGGCGGTGGCGGCGGAGAATTAGGGCAAAAGGAAGGTAGCCGACACTAGGGCATAGGCGACGGTGGCTCGGCTAGGGCACGACGTCGGCAGGGGTAAAAAGGAACTGCCTCAGAGCGATTTTTGGGTGCGGCGTCGGGGAGGCATCGGGTAAGAGCACAGCGCGAGGAAGAGAATCCGTGTGGCGCCGGCGGTTAGGGCAGGAGAGTTGGGCGCGAGGAGAGCTCGGGTGCGCAAGTTCGGCGAGAGAGATGAGGGAATCAGCGAGGATGAGAGGAAATAAAAGAAAAAGAAAAAGGAATATAAAATAAACATTTCCTCGCTTAAATGGGTCGCCTAAACAGGCTTTTCCCCGGGCCCCGTTTTCATCCCCGTTAACTCGTTCGTACGAGTTCCGAAAAATTCCCGAAAAATTTCCAAAAATTCCGAAAAATTCCCTTATTAATATTTCTCTATTTTCCGGTATTTTACAAAATTAGTGCATGTTTAAATAGAAAATTAACTAAACAAGAAAATCAAAATAATTTGCTCATTAGGAAAACCAACAACTCAAGGAATAAATTGAAAAATCAAATCTAAATCAAGTCATAAAACTCGAGGAGGAAAATTCAACACTAAAAATTGAAATTAACAAACAGCATTATACAACAAATCTGGGATTGGATACAAGTCCAGCTCAATAAATAAGTCATTTATGTCACTTGTAACTGAAGACAAAAAACAAACTGAAGCTTAGGTTCCAAAAGCATGTATAATCACGCAAGTAGAAATTAATCAATACTATGTACTTAAAAATAAAGTATATTATGTAAAATCAAATAACCCTATTCAGAATCCTAACTATAAAAGTAAATCAACTAAACCAAAATCAAATAATAGAAATAACTATAGAACCAAATCAAACCAAAACTATCATCAAGCCCATTATAATTATAAAAGTAATCGACATAAACCTAGAACTAAAATTTAATTCAGAGCAATAATTCAGGGGAGGCTCCAAATTAGTTGGCACATCCAAAAATAACCTGTCCGGTAGGGTAATTAGGTTTAGCTTAAAAAAGGATAAAAGTTTAACTTGACATACGATACTGGTGAAGTTTTGGTGATAGTAGGTTAGGAAATCTCTGTCTATGCATGCCTAGGAAGATATGACTTCGACATTGTGCATTTGACTTAGTGGAACTAACTGAAGCTACCCATAACAGATCCTAACTAGTTACATCAAGGTTTTGTACTAAATTTTGTGGTTAGGACTATTTGAAAAACCTCGAAGGCATGTGATCCCGTCCGAACGCTAAATCAACGGACGCTGGGCACGTTGCGCTCTCCGGGTCGCCGATGTAGATCTCCGGCTAGTCTCACGAAGCTCCGGCGAACCTGCACAAAAATCGGGCCGGGAAGGGGTTCCCGGCGGCAACCCTCCGACGCTCAAGTCAGGTAAGCAAGTGGTGGAAAAAATAACTCCAAAGCTTGTAGAACGCGTACCTCCGGCGAAGTCTGCGGCTGTTTATATAGAGCGGTGAAAGAGCTTCTACACGCCTACCGAGGTGCGTACGTGTCCGCAGCCCATATCGCGGTATGTGTTTGTCAGAAAGCTTACCTGACGCCATACTGCAACAGTCCCATCGCACCTTCGATGGGACAACAGGACACCCCGTTGTCAGACTAGGAGTATGACTTAGCCATACGACTTGACGGCTGTCAGCAGATGTTCCTGTCCCTATTTACCTACCGCCAGCCAGGACGTCCATCCGGCCGGCTCGACGAAGAGCACCGTTCGGACGGCCCTAATTCCCTGCGCCGGCCGTGTTCTGCCTTCTCTTAGGCCTTCCGCTCGGCCACTACTTTTTCATTGGCGTCGAACCCGATCCTCGGCGCTTTTACTATCGGATGTTCTTGGCGAGATCGATCGGCTTGCCTTTTCTCATGAGTCGGTCGGCTCACCCTTCCTCGACGGACCACCGCCTTGACCTCCACGTGGCGTTGACCCCTCGTTAGGGGTCCGGGCTCTTACCACCGATCACTTGCCTTCCTCGAGTCTAGTCGAAGGGCGAAGTCCGGCCAGATGCCGTCTGAGCAATGATCACGCATTAGTCCGCTCGACCCGTGCATAGGTATACTCATCCGTTCGGCGATCTTGTCCGTGCCTTGTGTTCTCTTGGAATCCATGTTCGATGCTCTCCCCTACTCACGTGCGCTGCGCACGGCAAGGGAGATCATTAAATGCGGCGATATCCTGCCGACACGTGGCGATCGTGCGTTTGTCAGCGTATGGCGTGGCGTCACTTCCGATGGGACAACCGCCGTTTGAAATGAGCAGCTAGATGACAGCCTCGATATCGGCGACCTGGATCGGACGGCTAAAATTATCCAAGGCCGCCGCTATAAAGCTGCCGATATCTCCTCTCCGCCGCATTTCTGCTCCATCTTCCTTCGACGCCTTGCTGCTCCTTTCTTCTCCGGCGACTGCGTTTCTCAGCCTTCCGACAACCTCGCAACCCCTTTCGATCATCCTTTTGCTCGTAAGCCCTTCTTTTCTCTCACTTCCTCTTTCATCATCCCGCATTCTTTCCCTGTTTTTATTTCTCCCTCCTTCCATCGCGCGTCCCTCCCTAGCCTTATACCATGACCAACACCTCACAGCCGATCGGCGGTGCTCCGGGTCTTTGGTATTCGACCATGGAAAGTCGGTTCGACGAGGAGGACGCCTTGCGCCTCACTCGAACCTATGATTTGCCGACCGACCACCAAATAGTGTTAGCCTCACCGACCGATCGGCCTCATGAACCGCGCCCGACACCGTTTTATTCTTCCGAGACCAATTTTTGGCCGGGCTACGCTTTCCACCCCACAAGTTCTTCTTACAAATCTGTAATTATTTTCGCATTCCGCTCGGCCAGGTAGTCCCTAACTCCATTAGGCTGTTAAGCGGAGTGATAGTCCTTTTTAAACTGAACAACATCCCCCTCGACCCTAAGATTTTTCACTACTTTTTTTATCCCAAGCAAGCCGAGTGGGGTACCTTTATTTTTCAATCTAGGATAGGCTTCGTCCTTTTTGATAATATGTCGAGCTCCAACAAACATTGGAAGGAGCACTTTTTCTATGTGCGCTTTCCCGAGCGGCCAACTTTTCGCACCAAATGGCAGACTGCGATGCCGGCGCAACCGGAGCTCGACAAATTTAGAGGCGATGCGGCCTACCTTCATGCGGCCGAGCGGTTGGTGGGTCAGCGCTATCACATTGACAAGCTGCTCCTCCCAGGAGTAATGTATATATTCGGCCTGTCTCCACCGATCTGCCTTGCAGCATGAGTAAGCGATTCTCATCCCTCCTTTTTCTTTTGTTCTAATTGATTTAATCTTTGTTTCTGCAGCTGAAGTTATGTGGCGTGCTAAGGCGACCAAGAAGCTCAAATTGAAAGCCGCTCAGATTGAGGCGGTAAAGAACAAGGAGGTCGCCGAGCGGGGCCTTGATCCAGCCGATCCGACCGCCGAATTAGGCGAGGGGAGTCAGGATGCCCATGAAGCCTTAGCAGCTACTACCGCTCATGACGAGGCAGCGGGCGGCACAGAACCTTTTCAGCTGATGATGTTCCGCTAGTCACTCGGAAGCGCCGACGACCGGAATCCGCATCTGCCTCAATTCCACTTGATGAGCCACAGCCCGAGCGGGGCGCGGATGCCCCGGTGTTGTCCGGGACGGTTTCCCTAGAGAGTACCCCGACCCCACATGGCTCTCCGAGGGCAAGCTCTGAGGTGCCGCCATCCAGCCCTTCCAGAACTCTGCGCCGTATCAGGCGTTTGGGCGAGCTTCCTTCCTCGTCCACCGGTGGGCCATCCGGTAAGGCCGATGCTTCTCAGGGCAAGCCGAGCGGCCAGAACTTAATTAAAACCGTCCTGCGCCTCCCCTCAGAGGAATACATGGCTGCTGCTGATCGGCCAGTGGTCCCCGAGCAGCAGATCACCTTGACGGACCCTCTTGCAAAAGCTTGGGAGGATGCTCGGCGCCGAATAAAAGCGATGACTCCCGGGCAGCTCGGCGACAGCAACCTTGAACAGGCCACCGGGGTATGCTCTTTTTCTTTGTTCGTGTATTTGAATTAAGTTTTTAACCTGTTCACCTTTGCTCGTAGAACTGGATGGAGCAAATTGCCGTTAGCAATCGGTTGGCCGAGCTGGAGGATGAATTGAAAAAACTCAAGGTCGCGGGGAACAGCCAACAGTCGACGGCCGCTCTGGAGAAGGCAAAAAAATTACTGGAAGCCGAACGGAAACGGGCTTCCGATCTGGCGAGCAAGGTCGTTCGGCTTGAAGCGATGGTCAAACAACGAGATAAGGAGATCAAGACGGTGATCACCCGGAAGCGCCAGGCCATCGATGACATGGACCGAATGAAGGTGGAGATCAGAGGGCTAGAGCAACACATCAAGGATCTACATGCCCTTCTGGCCACCGAGAAGGAGGGCCGCTCGGCCGATCTTCAAAGATTTGATGGAGATTTGAAGGATCTCCAAGCTGCCAGCGACGCTGCCCACGCCGAGCTCAAAAAGTATCAAGAGGGGGAGTCGGCTCGCTCCGACGAGGTGAGGAAGGCATTCGTCCGCTCGGATGCCTTTGGGGAGAAATTTACTGACAAGATCTCCCTCACCTTTGAAGAGGCGATCAAAGCGGCTGTGGATCACTTAAAGGCCAAAGGCCACCTGCCCGCCGAGCTGACCATCCCTCCCGAGGACCTCGCGACCGTGATGGGCGCCATCCCTGATGCTCTTTTTGATTTCGACGCATGAGGAGTGTTTCTTATGAACTTTTTTGTATCCTCGCCGTTCGGCCAAACTTATTTTTGCTGTAACTTTTTTGGTTAGCCCTGTGCTTAATAGATAATCTTTTCCTTTCCTTCAACTTTTGTTTTGGCAAGAAATTTTTCTCTCGTCATAACTAAAGTGTTCTTTAAAACTCCTCCGGTCGGCTCCACGCTCTAACATGGACCCAAGCCACCTGCCTTCAATAACGTCTTTCGCCACGCAATTAAGCAGCCGCTCGGCGCGCGAACGTCACTCATTCACTTGCTCGCAATTTTAATTCTGATTAACCATCTCTTACTTCGCGCCTTACCTCAAAGGGGTTTTCGCTAGATTTTCACAATGCGAGCCGCTCGGACGTTTATAGACGCCGGCTCGTCTCTCGATATTTAACATCGGATCTCGACGGTCTTCCGCTCGGACGTTTATAGACGCCGGCTCGTCTCTCGATATTTAACGTCGGAGCTCGACGACCTTCCGCTCGGACGTTTATAAACGCCGGCTCGTCTCTCGATATTTAATGTCGGAGCTCGACGGTCTTCTGCTCGGGCGTTTATAGACGTCGGAGCTCGACGGTCTTCCGCTCGGACGTTTATAGACGCCGGCTCGTCTCTGGATATTTAACGTCGGAGCTCGACGGCCTTTACGGCTAACTTCGACATTGCCGATCGGCGGAACCCTTGGTCATCCTTTGAATTAATTTCGCTTCCTGCATTACAAGGACACGGGCGACTAGCATATACACACAAATGAGTTACATTCGTGCACCTTTCATCCAGCTCGATAAGGCTGGAGATGATTTGCACTCCACGGTCGATCCAGCTGCCGCCCGTCTTCATCCTCCAAGTAGTAGCGCCAGTTTTCATAACAAGGACCCGCCCAAGGAGCTTCAAGCTTGCCAACGTCGCCGACCGGCTTGACTTTTTTCCAGACAAGATCGCCAACCTGGAATGATCTGGGGATTACGCGGCGATTGTAGTTTTGCTTCATCCGCTGCCGATACGCCATAAGCCGAACGGACGCCTTGGCCCACTCCTCGTCAACCAAATCGAACTCCATGTTCCTCCGTTTGGCGTTGCCATAATCATAGCTCTGGATCCAAGCGGATTCGACGTCGACTTCAACAGGAATGACTGCCTCGCCGCCATACACCAGGTGGAAAGGCGTGACGCCCGTCCCTTCCTTTGGAGTCGTTCGGATGGCCCATAAGACGCCCGGCACTTCATCCACCCAACTTCCTCCCAAATGGTCGAGCCGAGCGCGCAGAATACAAAGAATTTCCCGATTGGCTACTTCGGCTTGACCGTTGCTTTGGGGATAGGCCACGGACGTGAAGTGTTGCTCTATGTCATAGCTCTTGCACCAGTCCTCGAGCAACTTCCCTGTGAATTGCCGCCCATTGTCGGAAACCAGTCGGCGAGGAATGCCGAACCGACAGATGATGTGTTGCCAGATAAATTTTTTGACCATCTGTTCGGTGATCTTGGCTAGCGGCTCGGCCTCCACCCACTTGGAAAAATAATCAACCGCCACTAGCAAAAATTTCCGCTGCCCGGTCGCCATCGGAAATGGACCGACAATATCCATTCCCCATTGATCGAACGGACATGAAACTGTTGATGCCTTCATTTCCTCTGCCGGTCGGTGGTTGAAGTTATGGTACTTCTGGCATGAGAGGCACGTCGACACGGTCCGAGCGGCGTCTGCTTGTAAAGTCGGCCAAAAGTACCCGGCCAAGAGGATCTTCTTGGCCAACGATCGTCCGCCCGGATGCCCTCCGCACGATCCTGTTGGAGTGTATACTGAAAGTCTAAGCTTTGTAAACATTCATTATGAATAAAGAATCACATTTGGTCTAATTATCTACATTTGTTTGTAGTTGTTCATTTAATTTATATTGTAGATAACATAGTATGTGGTGTCACATACAGAAGATGATGTTATCAGTACCTTATAAATTATAAACAGTAGCTCACGACCAGAATGGAAAGGAACAAACCATTAGAAGGTCGTAGTGTAATTAGGTATTAGTTTATCTTGACTATATAATTACACTAGTACACTCAGAGTGTATTGAGTAGGACCATTTGAGGTCGTTCCTTTTATACTGACTTTATAAAGGAACAAAGACCTCAGTTATTATGGAAGTGTGTGCTCTTAATCCTAATATAATAACAAGCACATATGTTTGATATTTATTTTTTTAATTTATCAATGGGTGAGATTTAGTTCGATGAATCAATAAACCCGATAAATTGGGAAATGGTATCACTCATAGTGTGTGTTGTTGATTATAGAAGGAAGCGTGTCCTAGTGATACTAGGTTGATAATGTCCTCAAGAGGAGCTCATAAAGATTGTCATGTTAAACCCTGCGGTGGACTTAGTCGACATGATAATAAGGTTGAGTGGTACTACTCTTGGATTTAGATATTAATTAAATGAGTTGTCAGTAACTCACTTAATTAGTGGACATTCGATATCTTAAACACAGGAGACTAACACACTCATAATAAGGAGCCCAAAATGTAATTTGGGATTGATGCGGTAGTTCAATGATAGTTCTCTAGTGGAATGAATTATCATTGATAAAATTAAGTTGTGTGTTCGGGCGAACATGGGATGCTTAATTTTATCGGGAGACCAAAACCAATTCCTCCTCTCGGTCCCTATCGTAGCCTCTTATTTATAGAGTACTATACCACATATACCCACCTTCTATACTCACCTAAAGGGGGCCGGCCAAGCTAGCTTGGGAACCAAGCTAGGGCCTAAGCTTGAGTTTAAGGTGGCGGCCTAGCTTGAACCCAAGCTAGTAGGGCCGGCCATAATTAATTAAAAGAAAATTTAATTTTAATGTTTATTATTATGTGGAAGATTTAATTTAAAGAGAATTAAAATTAAAATATCTCTCTTGTAAAAGATTTACAAAGATTAAAGAAAGAGATTAGATCTCTTTCCTTATTTATAGATTGGAGAGATGTTTTATTTTCTCTTTAAAATTATTCACATGTTAATAAAATTAAAATTATAGATATTCCTTTTATTAACCATGAAGAGATTTTAAAGAGAAATTTTATTTTTAAAATTTCCGGAAACAAATAAGGAAAGTTTTAATTGTTGATTGAAACTTGTCCAATTTGCTTCCTATTGATTTGGCCGGCCATCATTGTTTAATGGAAATATTATTTTATTTTCTCAATTAAATCATGTCAAGGAAATTAAGGAAAATTTATTGTAATTAAATTTCCTAATTTACCTAGGCCAAGGAATATAAAAGAAGGGGTGAGGTGCCTTCACAAGACACAACATCTATTATTCCTCTCCCTCTTTTGTTCCTTGGTGTGGCCGGCCATCATCTCCTTCTCTTCCTCTTATGGTGGCCGAACCTCTCCCTCTCCCTTGGAGTTCTTGTGGTGGCCGGATACTACTCGGAGAAGAAGAAGAAGAAGGAGAAAGCTAGCATCTCTTGGAGCTTGGTTAGTATTTTGGTTTTCTCCTTGGTAAAGCTTTTCTTTTGTGGCGAACCTTGCTTGGAGGAGAAGAAGGTGGTTGGTGGTTTCTCATCTTGGAAGATCGTTGCCCACTGACGTCCGAGATTAGAAGAGGAATACGGTAGAAGATCAAGAGGTTTTTCTACAAGGTATAACTAGTAATTTCTATTTCCGCATCATGCTAGTTATTTATGGAAATAATACCAAATACAAGAGGCTTACGTTCTAGTATTTCGAATATGTTTTTTCGAAGTTGTGTTCTTTTGTTTCTTTCTTTTCCTTGTGATTTGATTTTTCTCTTTGGTTAACCTAAAGTTATTTTAGGAAATTAAATATTAGCTTTCTATTAAAGGTTTTGTCTTGTCGGTGGTGGTTGCTCTCATATCCAAGAAGGTCATGTGCCTCGCCACGTCAGTACTGGGAACCTTTTATGGAAATTAATATTTAATGGAATTAATAACTTAAGGAGACTTGGGTCGAACGTGTAAAGTTCCGCAGGAGATCCAAGTCAAAACCTAAAAGAACAAATAGATTAAGTTTTGGATCAAACGTGTTAAGTTCCGCAGGCGATCCAAAATTTAATTTAAAAGAACACATGGTAGCTAGGAAAAGGTTCAGACCTTTGTACAAAATTTTTGTACAGTGGAACCTATAGGTTTTTCGAGTAGCAACCAACAATTGGTATCAGAGCTAGGGTTTTGCATCTGTGTATTTGGTATTTAGTTTAATTATGCACATGTAATACATAATTTAGGCAGGTTAATAGTAGGATGTGCTAACTTTGCGGATGCAGGATCCAACTATTATGACTTTTAGTTATTATGTGTGTGATTGGACCCTTGGACATGTCAAGGGCATTTATCTGTGTGTGCATGATTGTATTAAAATACAGCAGGAGCTGTATTTAGTTTTATTAGGATTTTATTTTTGATCTAGATACATGTACATTCCTTTTATGGAATATAGGATCAAAATGTAAAATTCTATTTATGTCGCAGATCGAATCTTGCAAAGTGTGGAACCTTCTAAGGACCCGAGGCGCAGTGGAACTCGGAGCAAGATGCGACAGTTAGACCCGGTGGCGGTGGCCAAATATGGCAGCAGCTTGGGACAACACACGGAGGACAATTAAAGATAAAAGCCATAATAGTTGAAAATTAGATTTTCTATTTATTGCTTTTATATTATGTTTGTGCATGTTAGTTTACAAGTTTAGTAGGCTAGCATAGTTAAAATTCCTCATTTATAAATAACTAAGTGGGAGAGGATTTTAAGTAAATCCATGGTCTCCATTCTTGGTTTGTAAGTGATGCAAACAAGCTTGCGCGTTGGCTCGAGTGCCTTCCTCCATAGCGGATGAGCTTGTTTGCGGATCACTGAAACAGACTTCCATTTTGGATGACTATAGGAAGTTAATTAGGCGTGTGATCTTCCCCAACGGAAGGGCATAATCTTATTAATGGACTTAGTGTCAAGTAATGGTGTACACTTAGACACATCTAATAGTATCCTCCCCAACGGAGTCATTGCTATTATTTGTGTGACCAAATAATACCAACTATTAATTTTATTTGTCAAAAGTTAGGTTGACAAGATAATAAAATTAATGGGTTAAAACCCTCCTTTTACAAATGTTGAATTTGTATCGTCCACACTAACGTGGCATACAAAATTCACGGTGTTTTAAGGTGTTGGTTAATTTAAAATAGTATTGTTTGAGAAATCAATATTATTCTAAATTTAGAGTTCGACCAAAAGTTATTTGTGATTCTTAGGATGTCTTTCAACCCATTGTCCATCATACTTCAGAATAGACTTATTGGACCAAACTACATAGATTGGAAAAGAAACACGGACATTGTTCTTCTTTGAAAGCTATAAATATGTCTTGTTGGCGGTGCTGATGCACTCTTGGTGAATCTACCCAAGAGGAGATTGAATATTATAGGAAATGGGTAAGCGGATGAGATGGCGCGGTGTTACATTTTGGCTTCAATGTCAAATGTATTGCAACATCGACATCAAGATTTCCAATGACTATGATATTATGAACAATCTCAAGGAACTCTTTGGTCATCGGATAGGGCTTCTAGGCAAGAAGCCATGAGAAAGATAATGGCAAGAGGGTACTCCTGTGAGGATCATATCCTAAAGATGATGGCTTATCCGAAAGATACTGATCCTTGGAGGAGAAATTGATGGAAACCCGGATCGATATGATCCTCCAAACGCTACCAAAGTTTTGAGCAGTTCCTTTGAACTATAATATGAATAAGAGGTTTATTCATTAGCGGAACTACTGACTTAAAGCAGCAGAAGGATTATTTAGTCACAATGCTCAAATTCACTATGTTGAAAATGGTTCTACTTCTAAACCGAAAGGAAGAAGAAGAAGAAACAAGTTGGTTCGTAAAGAAAATGAATAAATCTCAGTACAGGATTTAAAGTTGGAATAAGAAGGGCAAGTGCTTCATCTATAAGCAGGCAGGACATTGGAAGGCGGACTGTCCTCGTAGGAACCAAAACAAGGTATATCTCATACTCTAGTTGTTGAAACATGTTTAGCGGTGTTATCTACCGACACCTGGTGTGTAGATACGGAGCCACTGATCATGTCTGCAATTCCTTGCAGGGGTTCCAGAAACCCGACGACTATTCGAAGGAGAAATTACAGTCTCATAGGCAATGCTACTAAGGTGGCGGTGTTGCGATGGGAGACGTCTACTTATCTTTTAGTAGAAATAGGAATTTGGTTTTAAGAAATTATCTTTATGTACCCAGTTTTAGAAAGAATTTAATTTCGGTTTCTAAACTGTTTATAGATGGATATCAGTTTCCTTTAGTAATGATGTAGTTATTAAAAGAAATAAAGTGATTATACGTTCCGGTGCATTAGTTGGCAATTTGTATACTTTAAATCCAATTTCTTCCACAAAGCAAAACATGGAAATTTATAACTCATCTTCTAATTCTAATAAGAGAAAGAACCTTCAGAATAAACCAAGCATATCTTTGGCATCTAAGACTTGGTCATATTAATTTAAGTAGGATTCAGAGGCTTATAGCCGATGGACTTTTGAGTTCATTAGAGTTGAAAAATTTTCCAACTTGTGAATCTTGCTTAGAAGGTAAAATGACCAAGAGGCCGTTCAAGGCCAAGGGGTATAGAGCCAAAGAAGTGTTAGAGTTGGTTCACTCTGATTTGTGTGGTCCTATGACTATCCAGGCGAGAGATGGTTTCGAATATTTTGTCTCTTTTATAGATGATTATTCGAGATATGGGTACATTTACTTGATGCGCCGCAAGTCTAAGTGCTTTGATAAGTTCAAAGAGTACAAGGCTGATGTGGAGAAACATCATGGTAAAAGTATCAAGAAACTACGGTCTAATCATGGTGGCCAGTACCTCTCAGGAGAGTTTAGGAATTACTTATCAGAGGTTAGGATTCAATCTCAATTATTTGTACCTAATACACCCCAACAGAATGGTATGGCAGAATGAAGGAATAGGACTCTTATGGAAATGGTTAGATCGATGATGAGTTATTCAGAATTACCAAATTCGTTCTGGGGGTATGCTTTAGAAACGATAGTGTACATTCTGAACTTAGTACCTTCTAAATCAGTTTCTTCTACTCCCATAGAATTGTGGAATGGGCAGAAACCCAGTCTAAGACATATTCGGATTTGGGGTAGTCCAGCACATGTGCTGAAACGAGATCTTGATAAGTTAGAATCTCGTCTGAAGTTCGCGTGTTTGTAGGATATCCCAAAGGAGCGAAGGTGGTTTATTTTATAGTCCTAAAGACGAAGGTCATTGTTAGCACCAATGCCCAGTTTTTAGAAGACTATATAATGGATCACAAGCCCGATAGTAAAGTCGTTTTAGAAGAACTTAGAGAGGACATGTCTACTTCAATACCAACGATACAAGATGAAGTACCACAAACCGCAACACGTGTCACACATGATACACAACCACGGATAGTGCCTCGTCGTAGTGGGAGGGTTGTGAGGCGACTGAAGATTCATGTTTTGGGAGAGTCTTGGACTTGATCCCGGAAAACATGAAACTGATCCCTATCATATAACGAAGCACTCCAAGATATAGATGCAGCATCTTGGCAAAAGGCGATGAATTCGAAATAGAGTCTATGTACTCTAATAAGGTGCGGGAGCTTGTAGTACCACTGATGGTGTAAAAGCCGTTGGATGCAAGTGGATCTACAAAGGAAAAGAGGGACAGGGAAGGTAAAACCTTGAAAGCTAGGCTTGTTGCGAAAGGTACAGAAAAAGGGAATCGATTATGAGGAAACCTTTTCACGGTAGCCATGCTTAAGTCTATCAGGATACTCTTATCCATCTTGCTCATATGGATTATGAGATTTGGCAAATGGATGTCAAGGCAACTTTCTTAATGGAAGTCTTGAAGAGAACATCCATATGAAGCAACGGAAGGATTTATTGAAAAGGCAAAGAGCATCTAGTATGCAAGCTCAATCGGTCCATTTATGGACTGAAGCACCAAGGTCTTGGAACATCCGGTTTAATGAAGTAATCCAGTCATATGGATTTATTCAAAGTCCGGATGAGTCTTGTGTATATAAGAAGTGTAACGGAAGCGTGGTGGTATTTCTTGTACTATACGTAGATGATATTTTGTTAATTGGCAACAATGTCAAGGTATTATCGATGTAAGGGTATGGTTGTCCAAACAATTTGATATGAAGGACTTGGGAGAATGTGCACACATTCTTGGGATCAAAGTTATAAGGGATCGCAAGAAAAGAATGTTGTGTCTATCCCAAGCTTCATATATAGATACAATCCTTGCTCGTTTTAGCATGCAAGACTCGAAAGGTTTCTTACCTTTTAGACATGGAGTAGCTCTATCTAAAGAGATGTCTCCAAAGACATCAAAGAGATAGAGGACATGAAAGCGATTCCTTATGCTTGGGTGTGGGAAGCCTAATGTATGCAATGTTATGTACGAGACACGATATCCGTTTCTGTAGGCATGGTGTGAGATATCGGAGTAACCTGGACAAGGACATTGGGTCTGCGGTAAAGCATATATTAAAGTACACGAGAAGGACTAGGGATTATATGCTAGTTTACCAAGTAGATGATTTGCTCCATGTGGGATTTTCAATGAGATAGGGACAATAGTAAGTCTACATGGCTATGTGTTTACTTTAGGAGGTGGAGCCATTTCATGGAGGAGTGTTGCGAAATGCGTTTCGGACTTAACCATGGAAGTGAGTATGTAGCAGCCTCGAGGCGACTAAAGAAGCGGTATGGCTCGGGAACTTTCTAATGGACTTAGATGTGATTCTGGTTTGCCCAAGATCATCACAATTTATTGTGATAATAGCGGTCAATTGCAAACTCGAAGGAACCACGAGCTCATAAAGCGAGTAAACATATAGAGCGCAGTACCACCTGATACGAGATATCGTGAGCGAGGAGAAGTTGTCATCGCCAAGATTGCATCGGCGGATAACCTGGCGGATCCTTTCACTAAGGCCCTTCGAAAGCTTTCGATCGGCATGTGGAGGAATGGGAATCGGATGTATGGTAGAAGATATGGCGAGCTTAGTCATTAGTATAAGTGGAGATTGTTAGAGTGTGTATTGAAAGCCTAAGCTTTGTAAACATTCATTATGAATAAAGAATCACATTTGGTCAAATTGTCTACATTTATTTGTAGTTGTTCATTTAATTTATATTGTAGATAACATAGTATGTGGTGTCACATACAGAAGATGATGTTATCAGTACCTTATAAATTATAAACAGTAGCTCACGACCAAAATGGAAAGGAACAAACCATTAGAAGGTCGTAGTGTAATTAGGTATTAGTTTATCTTGACTATATAATTACACTAGTACACTCAGAGTGTATTGAGTAGGACCATTTGAGGTCGTTTCTTTTATACTGACTTTATAAAGGAACAAAGACCTCAGTTATTATGGAAGTGTGTGCTCTTAATCCTAATATAATAACAAGCACATATGTTTGATATTTATTTCTTTAATTTATCAATGGGTGAGATTTAGTTCGATGAATCAATAAACCCGATAAGTTGGGAAATGGTATCACTTATAGTGTGTGTTGTTGATTATAGAAGGAAACTGTGTCCTAGAGATACTAGGTTGATAATGTCCTCAAGAGGAGCTCATAAAGATTGTCATGTTAAACCCTGCAGGTGGACTTAGTCCGACATGATAATAAGGTTGAGTGGTACTACTCTTGGATTTAGATATTAATTAAATGAGTTGTCAGTAACTCACTTAATTAGTGGACATTCGATATCTTAAACACAGGGAGACTAACACACTCATAATAAGAAGGAGCCCAAAATGTAATTTGGGATTGGTGCGGTAGTTCAATGATAGTTCTCTAGTGGAATGAATTATCATTGATAAAATTAAGTTGTGTGTTCGGCGAACATGAGATGCTTAATTTTATCGGAGACCAAAACCAATTCCTCCTCTCGGTCCCTATCGTAGCCTCTTATTTATAAGTACTATACCCACATATACCCACCTTCTATACCCACCTAAAGGGGCCGGCCAAGCTAGCTTGGGAACCAAGCTAGGGCAAGCTTGAGTTTAAGGTGGCGGCCTAGCTTGAACCCAAGCTAGTAGGGCCGACCATAATTAATTAAAAAGAAAATTTAATTTTAATGTTTATTATTATGTGGAAGATTTAATTTAAAGAGAATTAAAATTAAAATATCTCTCTTGTAAAGATTTACAAAAGATTAAAGAAAGAGATTAGATCTCTTTCCTTATTTGTAGATTGGAGAGATGTTTTATTTTCTCTTTAAAATTATTCATATGTTAATAAAATTAAAATTATAGATATTTCCTTTTATTAACCATGAAGAGATTTTTAAAGAGAAATTTTATTTTTTAAAATTTCCGGAAACAAATAAGGAAAGTTTTAATTGTTGATTGAAACTTGTCCAATTTGTTTCCTATTGATTTGGCCGGCCATCATTGTTTAATTGGGGAAATATTATTTTATTTTTCTCAATTAAATCATGTCAAGGAAATTAAGGAAAATTTATTGTAATTAAATTTCCTAATTTACCTAGGCCAAGGAATATAAAAGAAGGGGTGAGGGTGCCTTCACAAGACACAACATCTATTATTCCTCTCCCTCTTTTGTTCCTTGGTGTGGCCGGCCATCATCTCCTTCTCTTCCTCTTGTGGTGGCCGAACCTCTCCCTCTCCCTTGGAGTTCTTGTGGTGGCCGGATACTACTCGGAGAAGAAGAAGAAGAAGGAGAAAAAGCTAGCATCTCTTGGAGCTTGGTTAGTATTTTGGTTTTTCTCCTTGGTAAAGCTTTTCTTTTGTGGCCGAACCTTGCTTGGAGGAGAAGAAGGTGGTTGGTGGTTTCTCATCTTGGAAGATCGTTGCTCACACAATGCGAGGTTAGAAGAGGAATACGGTAGAAGATCAAGAGGTTTTCTACAAGGTATAACTAGTAATTTCTATTTCCGCATCATGCTAGTTATTTATGGAAATAATACCAAATACAAGAGGCTTACGTTCTAGTATTTCGAATATGTTTTTTTTTCGAAGTTGTGTTCTTTTGTTTCTTTCTTTTCCTTGTGATTTGATTGTTCTCTTTGGTTAACCTAAAGTTATTTTAGGAAATTAAATATTAGCTTTCTATTAAAGGTTTTGTCTAGTCGGTGGTGGTTGCTCCCATATCCAAGAAGGCCATGTGCCTCGCCACGTCAGTACTGGGAACCTTTTATAGAAATTAATATTTAATGGAATTAATAACTTAAGGAGACTTGGGTCGAACGTGTTAAGTTCCGCAGGAGATCCAAGTCAAAACCTAAAAGAACAAATAGATTAAGTTTTGGATCAAACGTGTTAAGTTCCGCAGGCGATCCAAAATTTAATTTAAAAGAACACATGGTAGCTAGGAAAAGGTTCAGACCTTTGTACAAAATTTTGTACAGTGGAACCTCTAGGTTTTCCGAGTAGCAACCAACAGATCCTTGATGTACTTCTTGGAGGATGTAAGCCGAGTCCTCCGAGCTCACGCATTTCAACAACGGGCGTGAGAAAGCCTTTTTGTAAAGCTGATCGCCGATGAGTGTGAACCGACCGGCTCTCCTCCTTAGCAGCTGGGCTTCATACTCATTGGATGGTGTGGCGCCCGAGCGGAGGCACTCTATGATGGGTGTCCGCCAGTCGCTTGGAAATATGAGGCCTTCCATCCGGTCGACGTGCGCCACCAACAGTACTTTTTCAATTGGCTGCTGAATGGCGACCGACGTTATTGAGCTCGCGAGTTTGGCTAACTCATCAACTGCTTGATTTTCTGCTCTGGGTATCTTCTGGACAACAACTTCTCTAAAATCGGCTTTGAGCTTCTCGAAGGCTTCAGCGTAGAGCTTAAGCCGAGCACTATTGATTTCGAAGGTACCAGAAAGCTGCTGAGCGGCCAACTGCGAATCAGCAGCCATACTGCAAGCTTACCTGATGCCATACTGCAACAGTCCCATCGCGCCTTCGATGGGACAACAGGACACCCCGTTGTCAGACTAGGAGTATGGCTTAGCCATACGACTTGACGGCTGTCAGCAGATGTTCCTGTCCCTATTTACCCATCGCCAGCCAGGACGTCTATCCGGCCGGCTCGACGAAGAGCGCCGTTCGGACGGCCCTAATTCCCTGCGCCGGCCGGGCGGTGCTTACTGTTTCATTGAGCGTCGGAACCTCGATCCCTGTTAGGGCGCTTTTTACTATCAGATGTTTACTGGCAGACCGATCGGCTTGCCTTTTTCTCATGAGTCCGGTCGGCTCACCCTTCTTCGACATACCACCTGGCCTTTTGACCTCCACGTGGCGTTGACCCCTCGTTAGGGGTCCCGGGCTCTTACGACCGGATCAGCATGATTACTCCAATGACGTCCAAGTGACTCACCATAGCCCAGAAGTTGATTCAAAAAATATTTGTTTGTTGAAGCCAAAGCTAAACCTGAATCTAACGCAAAGTTAAACCAAACCCTGAAATTGTGCTTAACTCATTTCATAAAAATTATAGGATTCCCTAATTGAAAATTTAGATCGGGTGAGATAATTGAGTACTAAAATTAAATACAAATAAATTAATTTAATTTAATTTAAATCAAAATCAAATAAAATAAATTTATTAAATTTATTAAATTAAATCAAATCAAATTTAATTTAATTTAAAATTAAAATCAAAATTCAATTTTAGATTATTTTTTTAAAAACAACTATTTTAACTTAAAAATTATTTTAAAAACTATTTTAACTTAAAAATTGTTTTAAAAACTATTTTAATTTAAAAAAAAAATATTTTAACATAAAATTTATTTTTTAAATAAAAATTATTTTAATCTAAAATTGATTTTTTTAAAAAATATTTTAACATAATTTTTTTAAAAAACTATTGTAACCTAAAAACTATTTTTTTAAAAAAAATATTTAAAATTAAAAATTATTTAAAAATCTATTTTTAAATAAAAATCATTTCAAAAAACTATGTTAACCTAAAAATTATTTTAAAAAACTATTTTAAACTAAAAAAATATTTTAACTTAAAAATTAATTATTTAAATAAAATATTTTAACTTAAAAACTATATTTTAGAAAAATATTTTAACTAAATATTACTTTTTAAAAAAATATATTTAAAATAACAAATTATTTTTTAAAAAAAATCATTTTAACTAAAAAATTATTTTAAAAAAAACTATTTTAACCTAAAAATTATTTTTAAAAAAACTATTTTAACTTAAAAATGATTTTTAAAAACTATTTTAACCTTAGGCAGTTGTGTATAAAACCCCCGGCCTGAAGTCCGTCGAGCGACGACGTTAAACTCTAGAGTCGAACCGGCGACTATAAAAACCCCGAATTGAAGACCGTCGAGCGACGACGTTAAACTCTAGAGTCGAACCGGCGACTATAAAACCCCCGGCCTGAAGACCGTCGAGCAACGACGTTAAACTCTAGAGTCGAACCGGTGACTATAAAACCTCCGGCCTGAAGACCGTCGAGCAACGACGTTAAACTCTAGAGTCGAACCGGCGACTATAAAACCTCCGGCCTGAAGACTATCGAGTGACGACGTTAAACCTTAGAGTCGAACCAGCGACTATAAAAACCCCAGCTTAAAGACCGTTGAGCGGCGACGTTAAACTCTAGAGTCGAATGGGCGACTATAAAAACCCTGGCTTGAAGACCGTCGAGCGGCGACGTTAAACTCTAGAGTCGAACCGACGACTATAAAAACCCCGGCATGAAGACCGTCGAGCGGCGACGTTAAACTTTAGAGTCAAACCGGTGACTATAAAAACCCTGGATTGAAGACCGCCGAGCGGCGACGTTAAACTCTAGAGTCGAATTGGCGACTATAAAAACCCCGGCTTGAATACCGTCGAGCGGCGACGTTAAACTCTAGAGTCGAACCGGCGACTATAAAACCCCCGGCCTGAAGACCGTCGAGCAGCGACGTTAAACTCTAGAGTCGAACCATGACTATAAAACCCCGACTGAAGACTATCGGCGACGTTAAACTTTAGAGTCGAACGGCTATAAAATGACTTAAAGGCGAGTCGGCGACATTAAACTCTAGAATCGAGCGGCGACTATAAAAACCCGGCTTGAAGACCGTCGGCGGCGTTAAACTCTAGAGTCGAACCGGACTATAAAACTCCGACATGAAGATCGGCGACGTTAAACTCTAGAGTCGAACCGCCACTATAAAAACCCTAGATTGAAGACCGTCGGTGACGTTAAACTCTAGAGTCGAACGACCACTATAAAAACCACGGATTGAAGACCGTCGGTGGCGACATTATACTCTAGAGTCGAGATACTATAAAAACCGGCGAAGACCGTCCATTGTGACGTTAAACTCTAAGTCGAACCGGTGACTATAAAACCCCGGCCTGAAGGACTATAAACACTGAAGTCGAACGGTGACTATAAAAACCACGGCTTGAAGACCATCGAGCGGTTAAACTCTAGAGTCGAGCAGGCGACTATAAAACCGTGGCTTGAAGGCCGTCGAGCAGCGACATTAAACTCTAGAGTCGAGCAGGCGATCATAAAAACCGTCGAGCCGTGACGTTAAACTCTAGAGTCGAATCGGCGACTATAAAAACCCTAGATTGAAGACCGGAGCGGTGACGTTAAACTCTAGAGTCGAACCGGCGACTATAAAAACCCCGGTTTGAAGACCGTCGAGCGGCGACGTTAAACTCTAGAGTCAAACCGATGACTATAAAAACCTCGGCTTGAAGACCGTCGAGCGGCGACTTTAAACTCTAGAGTCGAACCGACGACTATAAAAACCCCGGCTTGAAGACCGTCGAGCGGCGATGTTAAACTCTAGAGTCGAACCGGCGACTATAAAAACCCCGGCTTGAAGACCGTCGAGCGGCGTTAAACTCTAGAGTCGAACCGGCGACTATAAAAACCCCGGTTTGAAGACCGTCGAGCGGCGACGTTAAACTCTAGAGTCGAACCGGCGACTATAAAAATCCCGGCTTGAAGACCGTCGAGCGGCGACGTTAAACCCTAGAGTCGAACCGACGACTATAAAAGCTCGTCTGCATAGACTAGTTCATCGGATATTCTTTCTCCCCCGTTTGGGGTTGAGCTTATCAAAGCATCTATCTCCCCCGTTCGGGTTCGAGCTGTTGGTTGCTACTCGGAAAACCTAGAGGTTCCACTGTACAAAAATTTTGTACAAAGGTCTGAACCTTTTCCTAGCTACCATGTGTTCTTTTAAATTAAATTTTGGATCGCCTGCGGAACTTAACACGTTTGATCCAAAACTTAATCTATTTGTTCTTTTAGGTTTTGACTTGGATCTCCTGCGGAACTTAACACGTTCGACCCAAGTCTCCTTAAGTTATTAATTCCATTAAATATTAATTTCCATAAAAGGTTCCCAGTACTGACGTGGCGAGGCACATGACCTTCTTGGATATGGGAGCAACCACCACCGACTAAACAAAACCTTTAATAGAAAGCTAATATTTAATTTCCTAAAATAACTTTAGGTTAACCAAAGAGAACAATCAAATCACAAGGAAAAGAAAGAAACAAAAGAACACAACTTCAAAAAAACATATTAGAAATACTAGAGCGTAAGCCTCTTGTATTTGGTATTATTTCCATAAATAACTAGCATGATGCGGAAATAGAAATTACTAGTTATACCTTGTAGAAAAACCTCTTGATCTTCTACGTATTCCTCTTCTAACCTCGGACGTTGTGTGGCACGATCTTCCAAGATGAAAACCACCAACCACCTTCTTCTCCTCAAGCAAGGTTCGTCAAAGAAAAGCTTTACCAAGGAGAAAAACAAAATACTAACCAAGCTCCAAGAGATGTTAGCTTTCTCTCTTCTTCTTCTTCTTCTCCGGTAGTATCCGCCACCACAAGAACTCCAAGGGAGAGGAGAGGTTCGGCCACCACAAGAGGAAGAAGGAGATGATGGTCACCACACCAAGGAACAAAGAGGAGAGGAATAATAGATGTTGTGTCTTGTGAAGGCACCCTCACCCTTCTTTTATATTCCTTGGCCTAGGTAAATTAGGAAATTTAATTACAATAAATTTTCCTTAATTTCCTTGACATGATTTAATTGAGAAAAATAAAATAATATTTCCCCAATTAAACAATGATGGCCGGCCAAATCAATAGGAAGCAAATTGGACAAGTTTCAATCAACAATTAAAACTTTCCTTATTTGTTTCCGGAAATTTTAAAAATAAAATTTCTCTTTAAAATCTCTTCATGGTTAATAAAGGAAATATCTATAATTTTAATTTTATTAACATGTGAATAATTTTAAAGAAAATAAAACATCTCTCAATCTACAAATAAGGAAAGAGATCTAATCTCTTTCTTTAATCTTTGTAAATTTTTTACAAGAGAGATATTTTAATTTTAATTCTCTTTTAAATTAAATCTTCCACATAATAATAAACATTAAAATTAAATTTTCTTTTAATTAATTATGGCCGGCCCTACTAGCTTGGGTTCAAGCTAGGGCCTGCCAACTAAGCTTAAGCCGGCCCTAGCTTGGTTCCCAAGCTAGCTTGGCCGGCCCCTTTAGGTGGGTATAGAAGGTGGGTATATGTGGGTATAGTACTCTATAAATAAGAGGCTACGATAGGGACCGAGAGGAGGAATTGGTTTTGGTCTCGATAAAATTAAGCATCCGTGTTCGCCCAACTTAATTTTATCAATAATAATTCATTCCACTAGAGAATCATTATTGAACTACCGCAAATCCCAAATTACATTTTGGGCTCCTTCTTATTATGGTGTGTTAGTCTCCACATGTTTAAGATATCGAATGTCCACTAATTAAGTGAGTTCTTGACAACTCATTTAATTAATTTCTTAGTCCAAGGTAGTACCACTCAACCTTATCATCATGTCGGACTAGGTCCACGCCGGGTTTAACATGACAATCCTTATGAGCTCCTCTTGAGGACATTATCAACCTAGTATCTCTAGGACACGGTTTCCTTCTATAATCAACAACACACACTATAAGTGATACCATTTCCCAACTTATCGGGCTTATTGATTCATCGAACTAAATCTCACCCATTGATAAATTAAAGAAATAAATATCAAATATATGTACTTGTTATTATATTAGGATTAAGAGCACACACTTCCATAATGCAGGTCTTTGTTTCTTTATAAAATCAGTATAAGAAGCGACCTCAAATGGTCTACTCAATACACTCTAAGTGTACTAGTGTAATTATCGGTCAAAATAGTACCTAATTACACTACGACCTTCTAATGGTTTGTTCCTTTCCATTTTGGTGTGAGCTCTGTTTATAATTTATAAAGTGCGATAACATGATCCTCGTGTGTGACACCACACCACGTATTATCTGATATAAATTAATTGAACAACTACATTTATCATAAATGTAGACATTTGACCAATGTGATTCTTATTTCTAGATAAATGTTTATACCAAAAGCTAGGCTTTTAGTATACCTCTAACAATCTCCCACTTATACTAAAAGACTAAGTTGTTATATTTGCTACCATACATCGATTCCTAACCCTTGACATGTCCATCAAAAGCTCTTGCCTTAAGGACCTCGGTGGAAGGATCTATAGGTCATCACACGATGCAATCTAGGTAGCAACAACTTCTCCTCGTTTATATTTCTCGTATTGGGTGGTACTGCGCTCTATTGTGTTTACTTGCCTTTATAGACTTATGGTTTCTTGGTTTGCTATTGCACCAATATTATTACAATAAATTGTAATAATCTTTGGACAAACTAAATTATATCTAAGTCTATCTTGAGGTTATTGAGTCATTCGACTTTTATGGCTACCTCGGAGGCTTGCCATATACTAAGCTTCTATGGTGGAGTCGAGAAAACACCTATGCTTATCACTCTTCCATAGTTATGACTTTACCTCCTAAAGTAAACACAAAACCCGAGGTCGACTTATTATTATCGATTGGAAGTCAAAATCCATGCAACCCACAGGACTAAATTAAGCGCCTTGTAAGCTAGCATATAATCTCTAGTGCCTCTAGGTACTACAATATATGCTTTGCGATCAGTTCATCCAGGGTTACTTTGATGTCTACTAACTATGCCCTTGGCAAAACATATTTACGATCTCGTGCATAGCATACATTAGACTTCATGAAGCATAAAGAACGCCTTTATTTCCTTTATCTCCTTTGATGTCTCAGAGACATATCTTTAGATAAAGTTACTCCATCACGAAAAAGAAACCTTTCTTGGAGTTTTGTATGCTTAAAACAAGCAAGGATTTTTCGATGTATGAAGCTTGGGATAAGTAATATATTCTTTTCTTGCGATCCTTATTACTTTGATCTCAAGAATATATACATTCTCCCAAGTCCTTTATATCGAATTGTTTGGACAACCATACCCTTACTTGACAACATTTTGATATTGTTTCCAACTACCAAAATATTATCTAAGTATAGTACAGAAATACCACCACGTTTCCATCATATCTTTTGTATACACAAGACTTATCAGGTTACTAAATCCATAGATCTGAATTACTTTGATAAACGGATGTTCCAAGACCTTGAAGCTTTGCCTCGATCCATAGGCTGATTGAGCTTACACAAGATGCTCTTAGCCCTTTGCAATGAACCCTTAGGTTGCTTTTTATGGATGCTTTCTTGAAACTTCCATAAAGGAATCTTTATCTTGACATCCTCTTGCGAATAGATAAAAGAATCGGATAGACTTAAGCATGACTACCGGTGAAAAAGTTTCCTTTTTCATCAAGCCTTGCTTTGAAAGTTACTACCTTCTATCTATCCCTCTTTTCCTATTATAGACCTTTTTATACCCAACGGTTACACCATTTGGTGATTCTACAAGCTTCAGTTTTATTAGAATACATATATTCTAATTCTTTTATTCATTACTCTTTGCCAAGATCTTGCATCTTTATCTTGGAGTACTTCATCATATGGGGAGATCAGGTTCACCCTCAGAGATCGAGTCCAAAACTCTCCCAAAACATGAACTATTTAGGTTCATAACAACCCTCCACTACAATAAGACACTTTACGTAATTGTGTATCAATTTGTGATCTGATTCTGATTTCTTGTAGTATCTCATCTTATACAGTTGGTACTAGGTTAGACATGTCCTTTATTATTTCCTTAAGAACAAATTTACTTATGAGCACGTGGTTCATTATATAGTCCTTTTCTAAAATCGGTCATTTATGCTAACAATGACCTTCATTTTAAGACTATAAACCTACTTTTGTTTATCTAGGATATCTTACAAACAAGTGAACTCTATCCAACTTATCATTATCTCTCTTTAACATATGTTGTTGGATTACAGAATCCGAATATGCTTGAAAATAGGCTTATTCGGCGATTCTATATGAGCAGAGAGTTATGACTTTGGAAAGTTCACTTCCGTTTCAGAGCATATCCTTAAAACAAATTTAGTAATTTCTGAATAACTCATCATCTATCTAATTATTCCATAAGAGTCCTATACCTTCTTTCTACTACACCATTCATTTGGGGTGTTCAGATGCGATTAGTTGGGATTGAAATCCAACTCCGATACTCTAAAATCTCTCAAGAGGTACTTGCCACTACGATTTTCCATAGTGACTTTTACTTTAACATTTCTCCGCGTCGCCTTGTACTCTTTGAACTAATCAAAGCACTTAGTCTTGCGGTACATTAAGTAAATGTATTTGTATCTTGAATAGTTGTCTATAAAATAGGCGAAATATTGATACTACCTCTTATCTGGATTATCATAGGATCACACAAATCAGAATAGACCAATTCGATATATCTTTGACTCCGTTCTTAGACTTAAAAGCTTCTTGGTTATTTTCCTTTCAAGTAAGACTTGTAGGTTGGAAAGATTTCCACTAATGAACACAAAGTTCATCGACTCCAATGAATCCTACTTAAGTTAATATAACCTAGCTTTAGATGCCAAAGATATAATTGGTTCATTTCCGAAGGTTGCTTTCTCTTAAAATTAGAAGATGTGTGACTAATTTCCATTTGTTGCATCGTGGGAGTTATTGGATTATAAATTGTCAACCATCATACCAGAATAGATAACTTTCCTATTTTTCTTGATAACAACTTTGTTATCAAAATAGACACAATATCTATAATAGTTTAGAAACTGAAATCAGGTTCTTTCTAAATTTGGTATGTAAAGACAATTACGTAAAATCCATATTTTATTCTTATCGAAGGATTCCCACTGCAACAGCTACCACTTTTACAGTAGTGCCCATGTGGACGGTGATTTACCTTTCATTTAGTTGTTGGGTTTCCTGGAACCCTGCAATGAATTGCAGACATGATTAATGGCATCTTGTATCTACACACCAGGTACCGGTAGATAACTCCACTAAACATGTATCAACTAATGAATAAAATACACCTATATTGTTCTTAGTTCTAAGAGAACAGTCTACCTTAATGTCCAAATTCTATTTCCAATCAATTATAATTGGGACCACTAAGTCTATCCTAAAGTATATCAGCTAGGGTTTGACCATCTTCCTAAGAATCACAAAAATATTTGGTTAAGACCAACTCCTTAAAAAATCCCCATGAATTTTGTATGCCACGTTAGTGTGGACGTATACAAATTCAAAGAGGAAATTTTATCATTTAATTTTATTATCTCGTCAACCTTACTTTATAACGAATAAAATTAATAGTTAGTCATCTTTAATCAAATATTTGGTCAAGACTCTAAATTTAAAATAATATTGATTCCTCTAACAATACTATTTAAATTTACCAACACCTCAAAACAAGTGAATTTTGCATGCCACGTTAGTGTGGGCGTATACAAAATCAACATTTGTAAGAGGAGGGTTTTACCCATTAACTATCTTGTCAGCGTAACTTTATGACAAATAAAATTATCTCAAACACCGTTAATTTTGTATACCGCGTTAGTGTGGGCATATATAAAATCAATCATTTGTAAGAGGTTTTAACCTTTAATTTTATTATCTTGTCGACCTAGTTTTATGACAAATTAATAGTTGGTTTCATTTGGTCACACAAATAATAGCGATGACTCCGATGGGAGGATACTATTAGATGTGTCTAAGTGTATACCATTACTTGACACTAAGTCCATTAATAAGATTATGCCCCTTAGTTGGGGAAGATCACACGCTCTTAACTAACTTCCTATAGTCATCCAAAATGGAAGTCTGTTCTAGTGATCATAAACAAGCTCATCCGTTATGGAGGAAGGCACTCGAGCCAGCGCAAGCTTGTTTGCATCACTTACAAACCGATAATGGAGACCATGGGATTTTAAAATCCCTCTCCCACTTAGTTATTTATTAATGAGGAATTTTAACTATGCTAGCCTACTAAATTTGTAAACTAACATGCACACACGATATAAAAGCAATAAATAGAAAATCTAATTTTCAACTATTATAACTTTTATCTCTAGTTATCCTCCATGTATTTGTCATCCCATTTCTTTGCCATATTTGGCCACACTTCCCTGATTGGTATGTCGCATCTATCTTGCTCCTTGTTCATTGCGCCTCTGGTCCTTAGAAGGTTCCGCTTTGCAAGTTCGATCTGCGACATAAATAGAATTTTACAATTTTGATCCTATATTCCATAAAAGGAATGTACATGTATCTAGATCAAAATAAAATCTAATAAAACTAATACATCTCCTGTATTTTACAATCATCACACATATAAATGCCCTTGACATGTCCGGGTCCAATCACACATAAAACTATAAGTCGTAATAGTTGGATCCTGCGTCCAAAGTTAGCATCCTACTATTATCCTCCCTAAATTATGTATGACATGTGCATAATTAAACTAATACCAAATACACGGAGGCAAAACCCTAGCTTCGATGCAATTGTTGGTTGCTACTCGGAAAACCTAGAGGTTCCTTTGTACAAAAATTTTGTACGAAAGTCTGAACCTTTTCCTAGCTACCATGTGTTCTTTAAATTAAATTTTGGATCGCTGCGGAACTTATACGTTTGATCAAAACTTAATCTATTTGTTCTTTTAGGTTTGACTTGGATCTCTGCGGAACTTAACACGTTAGACCCAAGTCTCCTTAAGTTATTAATTCCATTAAATATTAATTTCCATAAAGGTTCCCGATCTTGGCGTGGCGAGGCACATGACCTTCTTGGATATGGGAGCAACCACCACAGGCTAGACAAAACCTTTAATAAGCTAATATTTAATTTCCTAAAATAACTTTAGGTTAACCAAGAACAATCAAATCACAAGGAAAAGAAAGAAACAAAGAACACAACTCGAAAAAACATATTGAAATACTAGGCGTAAGCCTCTTGTATTTGGTATTATTTCATAAATAACTAGCATGATGCGGAAATAGAAATTACTAGTTATACCTTGTAGAAAAACCTCTTGATCTTCTACGTATTCCTCTTCTAACCTCGGACGTTGTGTGGTAGCGATCTTCCAAGATGAAACCACCAACCACCTTCTTCTCCTCGAGCAAGGTTCGCCACAAAAGAAAAGCTTTAAGGAGAAAAACCAAAATACTAACCAAGCTCCAAGGATGCTAACTTTCTCTCCTTCTTCTTCTTCTTCTCCGAGTAGTATCCGTACCACAAGAACTCCAAGGGAGAGAGGAGGTTCGGCCACCACAAGAGGAAGAAGGAGATGATGGTCGGCCACACAAGAGGAGAGGAATAATAGATGTTGTGTCTTGTGAAGGCACCCTCACCCCTTCTTTTATATTCCTTGGCCTAGGTAAATTAGGAAATTTAATTACAATAAATTTTCCTTAATTTCCTTGACATGATTTAATTAGAAAAATAAAATAATATTTCCCAATTAAACAATGATGGCGGCCAAATCAATAGGAAGCAAATTGGACAAGTTTCAATCAACAATTAAACTTTCCTTATTTGTTTCCGAAAATAAAAATAAAATTTCTCTTTAAATCTCTTCATGGTTAATAAAAGGAAATATCTATAATTTTAATTTTATTAACATGTGAAAAATTTTAAAAATAAAACTCTCTCGATCTACAAATAAGGAAGAGATCTAATCTCTTTCTTTAATCTTTTATAAATTTTTACAAGAGATATTTTAATTTTAATTCTCTTTTAAATTAAATCTTCACATAATAATAAACATTAAAATTAAATTTTCTTTTAATTAATTATCCTACTAGCTTGGGTTCAAGCTAGGAGCCATATAAACAAGCTTAAAACCTAGCTTGGTTCCCAAGCTAGCTTAGCACTTCTAGGTGGGTATGTGTGGGTATAGTACTCTATAAATAAGAGGCTACGATAGGGACGAGAGGAGGAATTGGTTTTGGTCTCCCGATAAAATTAAGCATCCGGTGTGAACACACAACTTAATTTATCAATAATAATTCATCCACTAGAGATCATTGTTGAACTACCGCACCAATCCCAAATTACATTTGGGCTCCTTCTTATTATGAGTGTGTTAGTCTCCACGTGTTTAAGATATCGAATGTCCACTAATTAAGTGAGTTCTTGACAACTCATTTAATTAATTTCTTAATCCAAGAGTAGTACACTCAACCTTATCATCATGTCGGACTAGGTCCACCTGCAGGGTTTAACATGACAATCCTTATGAGCTCCTCTTGAGGACATTATCAACCTAGTATCTAGGACACGGTTTCCTTCTATAATAACACACACTATAAGTGATACCATTTCCCAACTTATAAGGCTTATTGATTCATCGAACTAATCTCACCCATTGATAAATTAAAGAAATAAATATCAAATATATGTACTTGTTAT